>NC_044305.1:55930582-56230582 GCF_007474595.2 Lynx canadensis | reverse complement strand
TTGATATTCAAACTGTTCCATCTTTGGCTAGTGGAAGCTCTGTCAGATAGGTGAATAGATTTTTGGTTTACATGATATCAATGTTTATTACCTTCCATGTTTTGGGCACACCTGGATGTTCTAGGCTTATCTATACATGTCCTGCTCCAGGCCTGGAGCCGTCATTTCTCCAGGAAGCCTTGGACACTAAAGCTTTCCAGTATTTTTATTTCTCTTTTCTGGAAAGTATGTAACTAAGCACCAGTTTTAATATACTGATATTAAAAACAAACTCAATAATATCAGTCACAACGGAGAATAAATTTACACATGCCCCAACAGTACAAACCATCACGTTCTTACTGTTGTGTCCCTACCTCAGAACTACCTGGCAGTTGAACCCACGTTGCTCTCCTGACAACTTTTACAAATATATCACGTGGACATAATGGTCCAACTGTATGCAATTATCACCTGCATGTTCATAATCTGCTTGCCAAAAAGGCAAGTACAATACTTAAAAAGTTTTTCAATGATCTTGGTGTCATGTTTTAATCTTTCACTTAGAAAACTTCGATCTCATTATTTCCTCTGCATGCAGAAGCTGATTTTCACCATTTCCTTGTGGTTTGAAGACCAGCTTTACCAGAGATTTAAAGAGAAATGAATACATATTTTGTGCAACTTATTAAAAAGCTGACTTCGTGCACATTCTCTGGATAGTTCTTCCTTTTACTAAAATAAAAACTTAGTCAATGACAATTCCAATGCATATTATCCTACTTTATTCATAGGCCCTTACACAACTGATTGGCTATTTTCCTGTTCAGAATTAAGGATTATTGAAGCTTGTGTAACAACGACTTTGTTCTTCATAATTCATCTCCTGTTACTTGCTTATGCAATGAAGCATTATAATTTGTAGCCTATTACTTCACAGGACTTATAACTTCATTGCCTCTACAAAGAAAAGAACAAAGATGAGTCAGGGGTATGAAAAACACTTCCTAGGTAATGAGAAAGTAAATCAACTTATATTTCTTGCAATTGATAAGTAGGAAGTTTTTTACTAATGAGTCCTATAATTCTGACAAGGCAGTGTTTATTTACAGAGTTCCCTGCTAAGAAATATGATCATATAAGGTAATCATTATACACTGAGATTAGGTTCCAGGTAAATAAACTCTATACTGAATTACTTCCATAAGAATTAATATAAAATATCTAGATGCGCTTTCATATGGCCATGTCCCAATGATTTTAAATCCACTAACACTTTTGTGTTAGTTTGCAATCTCTTTAGGAACCTCTCTGGTGTAATCAGAAACTTGCCTCCTAGGCGGAGGGCAGGGAGACACCAAAGAAAGAGGGAAGTCATTCCACACTGGTAGGTGGCAAGGAAACTTACTTATGAGGCTTGTCTTGGGCAGCAGTAAGACAAGTAGATCCCCACCTTGACCTGCAAAATCTTAAAAGTTTAATAGAGGCCTTAACTAGGTTCAGTCAGGTGTACCACCCAGATGGTCTCAAAACCATATTTCTATCTCAAAGCTGTATTCTTGAAGCAACCTACGGGAGCAGGGAAGGCAAGTGAAACTCACATTCGGAGGACCGGGGAGGGGATGAGAAGCCTCCCATTGCCAGGGTCCAGCTAGTGGGTCAACCATCGTGTGCTCTTGATGACCTCCAGGATTCCACCCTTCTCTTCCACAATGAGCCTTGAATGGTCAACAAGGGCTGTCACTAGCACGGAGGTGGCTCATTTGGTGGCTACATGACTACATTGGAGGCAAAGACCACATCACCAATATAGGCATATGCAAGAGAAGACACAGATTAAGACAATCATTCCCAAACATCAGTGACAAATTTGTACATCAAGAGCCTCTGAACCACTGATAGTTACCAAGTCCCCAGGTCAGAGGTTGGATCACTCAGGACATTCACTTGGGTTCTCACGCGATTTAACAACGATGACACATTAGCAGACTTTTCAGGAAGGAATACACAGCACTGTGTTTGGAAAAGGGCACAGATGACTCCTTGAAATGCAGTAATAGTGTCTAAATCCATCTTATGTTGGAAGACAGCTTTTCTCATCGCTGAAGTCCAATGTATAACTTTTTTTGGTTGGTGAGCTTTGTGTTCCAAGCAACCTTTGCTGATCCCACGATCATGAATATATACTTACATGTTTTCTTCTAGAGCAGAGGACATCAAATATTTTCTGTAAAGGGCTAGAAAGTATGTTTTAAGCTTTGTAGGTCATATGATCTTTGTTGGAAATACTCATCGGTAACCGTAGCCTAAGTACACAATAAACAATACTTACAGAATGAGCGTGAGCATGGTTGTGTTCCAATAAAACTTAATTTATAAAAACGGGCAGAGAGACTTTCTGTTCAGGAACAAGATGACATAAACTCAATTTTCCCTGTTCCTTCCCTCTAATTATTACTAAATATCCTGGAAATTATTCAGCAGACAATCGTAAAAGGACTCTGAAGATGGAAAAAGAAAAGGTGGGCTGGACAGGGAACTCAGGACCTGAACGATGACATCACCTTGAATCCGTTGGGTTTTTCTTTTTTGTCTCTCTCTTGTCCCTGATTGGGCACCAGAGAGTCTGAAATCCACCAGTGCTGAAGAAAAAGGACAACATAAGAAAGCATCTCCACATACATAAGTAAAACCTGCTCTTTTTGCCGAAAGGGTTAGTAGGGGGAAGCCCAGTAGAGACTTACTCAAAGACAGTGGCAGGTGTTTGTATGAACAAGTTATCACTTCTCTTGGATGTTTACCTAGAAGAGAAACTAATAATGGGTTGTAAGATAACTCTAAATTTTTGTGCAACTGCCAAACTGTTTTCCAAGCCAAATGCACCATTTTACGTATCCACCACCAATGCATAAAGATTCCAGTGTCCCCACGTGGACATAGATGTGTTCTTTGCCAACACTTCTTTTTATCCTTCTTCTTGATTATAACTACCCTAGTGGGTATGAAGTGGTATAGTATCTCACGGTGGTTAATTTTCGATTTATATCCTCTTAATGTCTAATGATGCTGAATGATTTTTCCATGTGGTTTTTGGATATTTGTGTATCTTCTTTAGACAAATATTTATTCAAATAGTTTGCCCATTTTCTATTTGATTGTTTTATTCATTTTTGAGTTTTCCGTTCTGAATACTATTGTTATATGATGCATGTGACTTACAAATATTTTCTCTCATCCTGTGGGGTGATCTGCTTAGTTTATTGACAATATACTTTGACATAAACTCGTTTTTAATTTTGGTTGAGTCCAATTTGTCTCTCTTTTTTATTTTGTTGCTTGCGAGAAATATCTAAGAAATCATTGCCTAATCTAAGGTCACCAAGACTCAGGCATGGGTCTGAAGCCTTCATTTTCTTCCAAGAATTTGTAGTTTTAGCTCTTCCAGTTAGGTATTTGAACAAGTTGTACTTAATTTTGGTCTTAATTTCAGACAAATATGTTCTGCTGTAGAACTCCAGCTGCATTTTTTGTTTGTTTGTTTGCACATGGATATTCTGTTCCGGCACCATTTTTTGAAAGGGTTATTCTTTCCCTCATTGAGTTGTCTTGAACCTTGTTGAAAATCATTGACCATAAACCTAAGCATTCTTCCTGGACTCTGAATTTTATTCTACTGATTCCTATATCTATCACTATGCTAGTACCATGCAGCCTTTCATTTTCTCTCTTTTTTAAAGTTTTTATTTTAATTTTATAATATTTTAGCACACAGTGTGATATTAGTTTTGGTGAGTACCATGCAGTCTTGATCACTGTAGTTTTGCTGTAAGTTTTGAAATCAAGAAGTGTAAATCCTCCATCATTGATCTTCTCTTTGAAGATTATTTTGGCTCTTCTGGATCCCTTGAATTATCCTATGAATTTGGGGATCAGCTTGTCAATTTCTGCAGAAAATCTAGATAGGATTTTGATAGGGATTACACTGAATACGCAGCCTCTCTCGCTGGCCCTCCCCTACACACATTCTGTCTCTCTTTCTCTCAAAACTAAAGCATTAAAAGAAAATTGCTCCTAAATATTTTATTATTTTCTTTTTTTTTAATTTTTTTAAACATTTATTTATTTTTGAGACAGAGAGTGACAGAGCATGAATGGGGGAGGGGCAGAGAGAGAGGGAGACACAGAATCGGAAACAGGCTCCAGGCTCTGAGCCATCAGCCCAGAGCCTGACGCGGGGCTCGAACTCACGGACCTCGAGATCGTGACCTGAGCTGAAGTCGGACACTCAACCGACTGAGCCACCCAGGCGCCCCTATTTTATTTTTTTCGATGCAACTATAAATTAATTTTTTTCTTAATTTCATTTTCAGAGTTTTAATCTTAATGTGTACACATAAAATTGATTTTTATAAGTTGATCTTAATTCACTTATTAGTTCCATCTTCTCATGAATTCTTTAGGATAATCTATAAATAAAATCATGCCATCTGAAATAGAGATAATTTTAATCCTTTCTTTACAATCTGGGAATTTTCTATTTCTGTTGCTTGTCTAATTGTTCTGATTAGAATGCCCAGTAAAATGTTAAATAGAAATGGTAAGAGTAGAGATTGTTTCGTGCCTGATCTTGGGGAAAAGCCTTCTGTTTTCACCCTTAAATTTGATATTAGCAATGTGTTTTATTTATTTTTTAAAAGTTTATTTATTTTGAGAGAGAGAGAGAGAGTAGGGAAGGAGCAGAGGGAGAGGGAGAGAGGGAGAATCCCAAGCAGGCTCCAGCCCTCAGAGTGGAGCCCAATGTGGGGTTGAATGCTGGGTTCTAGCTCATGAACTATGATATCATGAGTCTGACGCTAAACTAACTGAGCCACCCAGGTGCCGTAGCAAGGGGTTTTAAATGGATGTTCTTCATCAAGTTAAGGAAGCTCCCTTCCATTCCTAGTTTGTTGAGTTTCCTTTCCCCTTGAAAGTATCTGCGTTATTTCTGAATGCTAGATGTAAATTTACAAGTACTTTAAATAAAGGGATTGGGACACCTGGGTGGCTCAGCCAGTTAAGCGTTGGACTTTTGTGGATTTTGGCTCAGGTCATGATCTCACAGTTTGTGGGTTCAAGCCCCACATCAGGCTCTGTGCTGACAGTGGGGAGCCTGCTTGGGATTTTTTCTCTCATCTTTCTTTCTCTCTCTCAAAATAAATAAAAAAATAAGCCTAAAATAAAATAAAACACTTAAAGGAAAAAGACAGATGGCAGGCCAGATTGCCCTTCGAGCTGTAGTCTGCTGACCCTTGTTCTAGAAGCCTATTACTTTAGCTTCCATTTTTACATCATTTACATGAGCCATCTAAAATACTTTTTCTCATAAATTTTAATAAGTTGTGAGGTAAAGCCATCATGATTTTTAAAAATGCAACATGATTTCTTTGTGCCATATATGAAAAAAAAAACTTTCCTTCAAAAAGATATACAAATTTTCATATGAAAATTTCCCTCACATCACTAGACATGAGGCGAATGGAAATGAAAACCACCATCATAAGGTATTGGCATATATTTTTCAGAATAAATACAATTAAAAATGTGAATGTGGAGGGACGCCTGGGTGGCTTAGCCGGTTGGGCGGCCAGCTTTGGCTTGGGTCACGATCTTGCGGTCCGACGATCTTGCAGTCCATGAGTTCGAGCCCCGCGTCGGGCTCTGTGCTGATAGCTGAGCCTGGAACCTGCTTCAGAGTCTGTGTCTCTCTCTCTTTCTCTGCCCTTCCCCTGATTGTGCTCTTTCTCTCTCAAAAATAAATAAATAAATAAATATTTTTAAAAATGTGAATGCGGATATGGAGAATGTACGGATGTAACGTGGTACGATGACATTGAAAAAAGTTTGCTGGTTTCTTTTTTTTTTTTAATTTTTGTTTTTAAGTTTACTCGTTTATTTTGAGAGAGACACAGAGAGCACGATTCGGGGAGGGGGAGAGACAAACACATCAACGGCATCCTAATCTATCTCCTACCAATTCTACTCCTGGATACATCCTCAGGAGAAATGAGTAAGCATGTCCACTAAAAGGCTTGTACAAGAATGTCCATAATAACCCAAACTGGAAAAAACATAAATGCCTTTCAATAAAAGAATGGAGAAACAAATTTTAATGTACTCATACAATGGAATACCGTGCAGCAATAAAAAAAAAGAACAATTTATTTTTCATATGTGTAATATATATGTGTGTGTATATATATATATATATATACATGATATAAACATTTTATGTATGTGCATGACAACATGCACATACATACATACATTTGATATATATAATGACATGGGTGAATCTTTGATATACTGTGTTAACTGGAAGAAGCAAGGTCTAAAAAGCACACAGCATAATGGCCTCCAGTTAGAAAAAAATCAAGAAGTAAAGCTATAAGTGGTTATCTTTGAAGTGATTGATATTGATCCAAAAAGGGTAGAAGAGAATCTTCAAATTTATGGAAATGTGCTAAATGCTTATCTGGGTGATATTAACGAGTTTGTACTTACGCGCAGCATTATCAAGCTTTATTCTTAGTATACTTTGTTCACTTTATTGAATGTAAGTAGTACCCCAACAAAAGGCGGCATAAGACAGCAGGAGTGACAGGAAAATTATTAAAAGGCTGTCACTCTTGCAAAATAACATATGGAAAAAAAACAACAAAACGGTGCTTTGTCTACTTTCTAGAAAAGGGACTTGTCTTACCGTTGCAATTCACATAATTAGTTCATTCGTTCATTAAGTTAACAAATACTTATTTGGCACCTACGAGATGCCAGTTAAGTTCTTATCACCGATGCAAGCGAGGAATCGTCCCTTTGAAAACTTTCCAGTGTTTAAGGACTTTTTGTATGAACTCATTCTAAAATCATTGCTGTATCATGTATCATTTTTCCTATTTGTTAACGCTGAAGCAAATACTTTCATTGAATTTTCTTGACGCCAATTCCAGATTTAAGGAATACAAATCCTGAAGGTTTTGAGTGCCGTCCTAGTGCCGTTTCTCTTCATTTATTCTTCTTCCAATTGATCCACTTCCCGACTTTCAGTCAGTGGTCCCCTCCTTCTGGTCCAGTGTCATTTATTTTTCCATTTCTATCTCCTCACCTTCACGACTCTGTATATTCTGGGACTTCTCAGCCTTGCCGTTTTACAGGAACTAGATACAAACACACAGACACAGACACACACACACACACAGAAGTGCAAGGTATAAAGGCTTAGAAAAATGTAGGATCACAATTTAAGTATTTTTTTCCCTAAGTTGTTTATGACACTTTAATATTGTCCATAAAATGTTAACCCTGCTTAAAAAGACGGGATCTATTTAGCAGTAAATGACAGATGGAACGATCTTTTACTTTTGGTCTTAAGTGCTTTTTTCTTGGGTGCTTTATTTGATTGATCTGTATATAGTCAGACCAGAAGACAAAATATATGATTCATCTCCAGTCTGAAGCCCCATTTGAATGGCACTTTATTTACATTAGCATTCCTAATTACTTAATGACCAATCAGATATGGTTCATTGCTAGTAAGTGTAGAAACATGTTGTCTGAAGGATGTAGTTTAATTAGTATACTCCTAAAAACATGTCCCTCGTGACCATTGGATGTAATCATTATTTTATGTATTTAACTGTGAAATTCATATTTACTCAGCAGGATAGAGAACAGCTTTTTACTTCCCAAAGCTGGTTAATAGAGCATAGTTAGGTTTTTAAAGGAGCCTGCAAAATCTTGACAAAAGCAGAATAGTTAAAAAAAAAATCATTCTAATAAAATAGGCATTCACATAAATACTAATACCATATTATAAAGCAGGAAAGGATGCATAAGTACACAAAAAAGCTTATTGTAATTCTGCCCTTAATAACTTAGGTTTAGGTGGCTCACATTCTTCTAAGCCACTGAGGATTTTTAGATATTTTTACTCTTGATTAATGATTTTGAAAATGACCTCATTTCAAAGGTAAGTGGCAATTTGTGTTTTTCCTCCTATTACTTATTCATTAAATAACAACCAAATTAGATATATTTTATTTCCAGAAAACACAATGAACAAAAATCTGAACTTACAACTGAAAACTATAGAAAGCTTATAAAAGAAATCGAAGAAGACACACAAAAAAATGGAAAAATATTCCACGCTCCTGGATAGGAAGAGCAAATATTGTTAAAATGTCAATACTACCCGAAGCGATCTACATATACGATGCAATACCTATCAAAATAACACCAGCATTCTTCACAGAGCTAGAACAAACAATCTTAAATTTTTATGGAACCAGAAAAGACCCTGAATAGCCAAAGCAATAGTGAAAAACAAAACCAAACCTGGAGGCATCACAATCCCGGACTTCAAGCTATATTACAAAGCTGTAATCATCAAGACCGTATGGTACTGGCACAAAAACAGACACTCAGATCAATGGAACAGAATAAGGAACCCAGAAATGGACCCACAAACGTATAGCCAACTAATCTTTGACAAAGCGGGAAAGAACATCTAATGGAATAAAGACAGTCTCTTGAGCAAGTGGCACTGAGAAAACTGGACAGCAACATGCAGAAAAATGAACCTGGACCACTTTCTTACACCATACATAAAAATACACTCAAAATGGATGAAAGACCTCGATGTAAGACAGGAAGCCATCAAAATCCTCGAGGAGAAAGCAGGCAAAAACCTCTCTGACCATGGCCACAGCAACTTCTTACTCAACACGTCTCCAGAGGCAAGGGAAACAAAAGCAAAAATGAACTATTGGGACCTCATCAAAATAAAAAGCTTCTGCACAACAAGGAAACAATCAGCAAAACTAAAAGGCCACTGACGGAATGGGAGAAGATATTTGCAAACGACATCTCAGATAAAGGGTTAGTGTCCAAAATCTATAAAGAACTTATCAAACTCAACACCCAAAAAACAAATAATCCAGTGAAGAAATGGGCAAAGGACATGAATAGACACTTCTCCAAAGAAGACATCCAGATGGCCAACCGACACATGAAAAAATGCTCAACATCACTCATCATCAGGGAAATAGAAATCAAAACCACAATTGGATGCCACCTCCCACCTGTCAGAATGGCTAACATTAACAACTCAGGCAACAACAGATGCTGGAGAGGATGTGGAGCAAGAGGATGTCTTTTGCACTGCTGGTGGGGGGGCAAACTGGTGCAGACACCTTGAAAGACAGGATGGAGGTTCCACAAAAAATTAAAAATAGAACTACCCCACAACCCAGAAACTGAACTACTAGGTATTTATCCAAGGGATACAGGGATGCTGATTCAAAGAGCACGTGCACCCAATGTCTATAGCAGCACTATTGACAATAGCCAAAGTATAGAAAGAGCCCAAATGTCCATTGATGGATGAATGGATGAAAAGGTGGTGTATATATATACAATGGAGTATTACTTGGCAATGAAAAAGAATGAAATCTTGCCCTTTGCGACTATGTGGATGGAACTAGAGGGTTTTATGCTAAGTGAAATTAGTATGTCAGAGAAAGACAAATACCATATGACTTCGCTCGTATGAAGACTTTAAGATACAAAACAGATGAACACAAGGGAAGGGAAGCAAAAATGATATAAAAACAGGGAGAGGGACAAAACATAAGAAACTCTTAAATATGGAGAACAAACAGAGGGTTACTGGAGGGGTTGTGGGAGGGACGATGGGCTAAATGGGTAAGGAGCATTAAGGAATCTACTCCTGAAATCATTGTTGCACTATATTCTAAGTGACTTGGATATAAGAAATTTTACATAAATAGGATCATACTGTAAAAAAAAAAAATCCCTGAACTTACAACATTGGGAGCATTGGGAGAGATCAATGACTGTCCTTCCAAATAGGGTCTTCTGCAAGCAGTTCTATTGTCTATAAATTGTCATTTGACTTGACTTCTGAGAATCTACATATTTCTCAACATGAGGGGTGTAACTTGTTATAATTTTCATATATATTCAAGAAAATTAGTTTGCGAGGATTTCAAGTAACCAATGATTCCACTGTGAGCATTAACCCTCATGCATAACTCTAGTATGCCTTCATGAACTCACCTTCATTCACTGTCCGTGGTTCAGATTAGAGTGTGAATTATACAGATGCCTCAGGGCTGCTTCATTTGCTTTATATTCAGAATTTGTCAATAACTCAGCAATTGATCCTGCCATTATCACTCATTCTTATTTCCTGGACAATGTGTTCTCGCTCAACCCCTTCATACACTGCTTTGGGAAGACACAGGCAACATCCTCACTGCTGTCTCCCATTTGAGGGACTAATAGTCACGATACTAATAATAAGTTGATACTGGCAATGTTACTGAGTCAAGCATAATATTAGCAATATTATTTTAGGATGTATTATGTGCCAAACATCTTTATAATCATTTCCCATGCTGCAACTTGTTTATACCTCAGAGCCTATTCAATTAGGCATTATTCTTCTTCCCAACTTACGGATGAGGAAGTTGAAATACTGAAGGTTTAATACCTGTCTGAAGGTCCTTTACAAATAGTCACTGGTGGCACCTATATTTAATAAACCCCTTTAAAACTATAACTAAGGAAGGCTGATGGGGGGTGGGGGGGTGGGTGATAGGTATCGAGGAGGGTACCTGTTGGGATGAGCGCTGGGTGTTGTATGGAAACCAATTTGACAATAAATTTCATATATTAATAAATAAATAAATAAATAAATAAATAAATATAAAACTATAACCAAGAATTGTTGTGACTTTGACGGATTAAGGGTGCCACTGATTTGCAATGTTACTAGTTATATTCAATCTTTACGGTATCAGAAATATCTAAGGTCAGAATTTTCAGGAAAAAATATTGAAATATAGTTGACCCTTGGACAAAACAGGTTTGAAGTGTGTGAATCCACATACACATGGATTTTTTGATAAATACAGTATCATATTGTAAATGTATTTCCTCTTTATTATGATTTTCTTAACATTTTCTTTCCTCTTTGTGTGTGTGTGTGTGTGTGTGTGTGTGAGAATACCATACATAACACACATAACATACAAAGTGGGTGTTAATTGACTGTTTATATTCCCTGCCAGGCTTCCTTTCAACAGTAGGTATTAGTAGTTAAGTTTTTGGAGAGTCAAAAGTTACGTGCAGATTTTCACTTTGTGGTGTTCAGCACCCTTAATTCCCATGTCGCTCAAGGGTCAGCTGTTCCTGTAAACCCTTCTTGGAGTACTTCGTCCACAAATAACCAAATACATTCTTAGCTTTTTTCTTATATCTCCATGATTTGAGGTCCATTGGTGCTTGGGTAGCACCTATATTTCTGACAGCCTTTTTTTCTGAGCAAATATCATGAAGGAGTCCTTGGCCAGGGTTTAGCTGTCACAGAGCCGAGTATGTAAGAACCTTCTCCATTTTCTGAACTCTCTTTGATTATAGTTCTTAATGTTGTATCTATTTCGTGCTGAAGACTTCCTAATCCTTCCTTCCCTTCAATATCAAATCACACACAGAAACAGAATAAAGGGTTAGTATCTGTATAGGGTTGGGAAAGTATTTTTTTGCATTAAAATCAATCAAATTTCTCTGATGATGAGCAAAGGTAGCTAATGGTACTTTAAAGTGTACCTTAGGGGCGCCTGGGTGGCGCAGTCGGTTAAGCGTCCAACTTCAGCCAGGTCACAATCTCGCGGTCCGGGAGTTCGAGCCCCGCGTCAGGCTCTGGGCTGATGGCTCAGAGCCTGGAGCCTGTTTCCGATTCTGTGTCTCCCTCTCTCTCTGCCCCTCCCCCGTTCATGCTCTGTCTCTCTCTGTCCCAAAAATAAATAAACGTTGAAAAAAAAAATTAAAGTGTACCTTAAAAGAGTTCTTTAAAACATGAGCCCCGATTTGGAGTCAGACAGTTTTGGACTCAATTTTCAGCCGCCTCAACTACTATAGGCAAGATTTGGGACAACCTCTTAAAATGTGCTGGTTCTGTTTTTTTTTTGTTGTTGTTGTTGTTGTTGCTTTCTTTGATTTTCTTATCATTTTCTGTTGCAAAAAGTGACTAATAACCTTTTATGTAAGGATTAAATAAGACTGTGTCTATAAAGTGAATAACAAAGTTTCTAGCACTGAGGAGGTGCTCAAAAATGAACGGCTATTGTGTCACTTAGCATAGTCACCTGAGTGAAAAAAGATGAATGTTCTTCTCATTTAGATTGAATTAAACCAACCAATAACTGCAAAGGAAATCCAAGTCAAAGAGATACTTGAACATCATTTAACTAAACATGGACACCAGTTTTGACTGGTAACAAAATGTAACTCATATGGGGACCATAGAAAATCAAAGTTTCTTCCATCAAGCTATCCCCAGAATTATACATTCTCTTAGCATGATTAGGTTGTGTATATATAATGTATACATGTATGTATGCACGCACACACACACACACACACACATATATACATACACTTTTCTAATTAGATCTATGCTCTCATATTCTTGGTGAATCTTGGTAAGTTTTTTTATGTATAAATTTTTCCAGTGAGAGTACCTGGATCATCTAGAGAGTATATTTTAAAATGTAGAGGCCTAGGTGGCACCATGAATATTCTGAATTGGGCAGTCTAGGGTGAGCCTCGGGAATCTACATTTTAACGAGATTTTCTGGTGTTTTTCATTCAGTAGGTGTCCAGACACACTTTGAGGAAACAGGGCCCTAGAGTGTCAGGACTTTGTTTGAATTTATCACATGAGACACTCACAGGAGCACACAGAATTACTTAAAACCCGCAATAAGCAGACAACTTGATTTAGTTTCAATTCCTTGATTATGTGGAGAAGGACTGCAAGGGCCCAAGGAGATGCAGTGATATAATGGTTAAAATAATAGCTAATATTTACGGTGTGTTATCAGATATATTCAAAGTACTCTGTCTTTGTTATCTTATTAACCCTTTTAAATGTCCTATTATTGGGGCGCTGGGTGGCGCAGTCGGTTAAGCGTCCGACTTCAGCCAGGTCACGATCTCGCGGTCCGGGAGTTCGAGCCCCGCGTCAGGCTCTGGGCTGATGGCTCGGAGCCTGGAGCCTGTTTCCGATTCTGTGTCTCCCTCTCTCTCTGCCCCTCCCCCGTTCATGCTCTGTCTCTCTCTGTCCCAAAAATAAATAAACGTTGAAAAAAAAATTAAAAAAAATAAATAAATAAATGTCCTATTATTATCCATATTGTATAGATGACAGAATATGTATATATATATGTGTGTGTGTGTGTGTATGTACATATATACATATGCATATATATGTGTATATGTACATATATGTATATATGTACATATATGTGTGCATATATTTGTACAATATATATGTATATATGTGCGTATGTGTATATATACATATATGTATATATGTACATATATGTACATACACACATATATGTGTGTGTATACATATATTATATACAGACAATATATATTATATATCATTTGCTCCACATCACAAAATTAATGAGTTCTGGAGCTGGAATTCAAACAGAACGTCAGACTACATTGTAAAAAAGCAACAAGCATAACAACAATAACAAACATTAGCCAAGTGCCTATTATGCGCCACTCGTCCGTGATTTAATTATCACAAAAATGATGGTGGGATTATTATTATCCCCACTTTATGTATGCAGAAATTGAGGCTAGGAGAGGAGGGTAAGTAACTTGCTCCAGGTCATACAGGATGGGGGAGCAGAGGTAAGGACTTAAGGGTTTGACTTCAAAGCCGGTGTTCTTAGTTACAACGAGGAATTTGAGGTCGCCTGACTGCCAGACCAACCTCCTTTTCACTACCACATGTGTTTGAAAATACAGAGTAGCATCCCACCAGGACCCGACAAGAAATGCACTTTCTGCATTGATATATGAACATGGGTATGTATGTATCACTCAAGATTCCTAATTGCATGCAATAGAAACTTATTGGAACTAACTGAAGCTGAACGGTAGTTTATTGGAAGAATATAGAGAAAAAGACACGATAAACACCTACTAGTATAATAGACACGAGAAGCAAGGGGACCCTCAGACAAGGACATACAGCAGGAACAGCCTGTTTTTGATGCTGCCACTGGTAGCCCCTCTTTTGTCATGGCAGAATATCCAAGCCGCGGGATGCTGTCACAGTAAATGAATGCTAAACCCAAGATTTATTTCTAAGCAGAAATACATAAATGTCCAAGGATGAGTCAATTGACTGCATTTACCTTCCAAGGCATGGGGGAGAGAATGCTGTTGCCCTGCCTCTCATCATGGAGTATTCTTCCAATCAGAAAAGTGATTGGATTCTGGGCAGCCAAAGAGAACAAATTTCCTGCAGCAGTTATGCATAAACAAAGTCCACTTAGGAATATCCGACAAGATGCTTGCTGACAGAAAGTGACACACTGAGAGAGTTGCTTTCAGGTTAGCAAAAAAGCAGTAATCTATTTTGAGTTAAACACAATGAAATTCAACAGCAGCACAATGTTTATAAAAATTTAAGCACTGAGACAATTAATCATTATAATAAAAGACAGAGTAAATTGCACTATTGAAACGAGTCAAAATTTAGATGATTTGACATCATATTTGTGGATTTAGATTATATGTGTAAGTAGGTCACTGTAGTTAAAGCAATAATTTAAACTTTTCGAAGCTTTGTATGGAAGAAGAGAGAGAGAAAAGTATTGTGCTGAACCCATACTATTCTGGTCTTTTTGATGCCTCACATGGGGTCTTAAGAATGAATAACCAAGATATTAGAAAATATTCTGATGTTGAATTATTGTTTGATTTTCTTTTGAGGGACAAAGGAACAGAGCACAGCTCTGTAGGTGAGAACAGGGTTTTCCTTGAAGCAAATCAAATTTCCCCTGTCAGTCATTCTAGGAGGCCATGGGCAGGAGGGCTCTTGACTTCAGGGAGGGAAAATCTTTTATCTGTTGGGCTTAGGGTAATTGGCCCAGAAACCATAGCACAGAGTCACCTGTAGTTATTTTTTTAAAACAGTTTTATTGCAATGTAATCGATGTAAAATTAATTATACCTGTTTCAAGCGTACAATGTGATGAGTTTTGACATAGGTATGCGCCCACAAAAACATCGCTATAACTAACATAATGAACACGTCCATCATTTTTACAAGTTTCCTTGTGAACTTTGTAACGTATCCTCTGCCCCACCACTCAGCCCTGGCCCCAGGCAACCACTGATATGCTTTCTGTCCACTTGCATTATATTTGCGATAGTTTAATACAAATGGAATCATACAATGTATATTTTGTTTTCTCTGGCTTCTTTCAAGCAGAATAAATTTTGAGATTCATCTACCTTTTGGTGGGTATCAACAAAATATATTTATTTCGTTCCTTTTTATTGCTGAGGAATATTCCACTTTATGGATATACCACAATTTGTTTTTCCATTTATCTGTTTATGGACATTGTGGTTGTTTCCATTTTTGGCTAATACAAATAAAGTTGCTATGAATATTTGTGTACAGTATTTTGTGTGGACATATGCTTTTATCTAAGAACAGTGTACCTGTTTCATCTGGGAGGTTTAAGTTCAACTTTTCAGGACACAATGAAACTCTCTTCCAAAGTGGCTGTACCATGTATGAAACTTAAATATTTTCTTTCACACCTGGTAATGCCAGACATCTGTAAGAACCAAGGAGCCAACAATGAAGCATATTGCTATTAACTAAATACAATTTGTTTAAATCTCACTTTTTTTCTTAATATTGTTTTCTTTCTTTCTTTCTTTCTTTCTTTCTTTCTTTCTTTCTTCTTTCTTTCTTTCAGATGCCATGCAGGATACCACATTATGCTTAGGCATCCTGTCTCCTTAGTTTTCTCTGGTCTATGACAGCTTCTCAGAGTATTGGTCATATATTTTGTAGAATAACCCTTAATTTGGATTTGTCTGATGTTTTTTTTTTTTTTTTTTTTTTTTTTTTTTTTTTTTTTTTTTTTTTTTTGTGGACCAATTAGGTTATGGGTTTGGGGAAGGAAGATCACGGAGTGAAGTGCCATTCTCAATACTCATATCAAAAGTGTGTGTTATTGGCATAACATATCATCGATGACATTAACCTTGCTTGCTTGGGTGAGGTAGTGTTTGTGAGGTTTCTCCACTATAAAGTCCCTGTTCTTCCCTTCCCTACCTTACTCTAAGTGCATGCAACACAGACTCAAGAGGTTGACAGCTCAGCTCCCTCTCCTTAAGGAGGGAGTATCTACATAAATTATTTGCCCAGAGGTTAGTCATTTCTTCATTATTTATCTAATCACTTATGTATATCAATATGGATTCAGGGTTAATTGCTTGCTATTTGGGGTTATAATCCAATATAATGTTACTTATTTTGCTATTCAAATTGTTCTCACTGTGGCCATTGGAACCTATTTCAAATTAGTTTCTGTGTTCTTTTTGAAATGGCTCACCTCCTTTACTTGTTTGATTTTTAGGCCTTATTACATTCTGGAACTACTGTATTCAGAGAGACCTTTAGAGTGTCTTTGGTGCCTCCCTTTCGGCACAGTAGCCTATAAACTCTCCCCAACCTAGGGCAATTGTAAGGCTTATTTTATTATTTCACCCTTCTTTCAAGATACCACTGTCCTAACCTATTGGACATTGTCTGGTGTCCAATATGTGCAAATATCTGTTTCAGATAGTTTGTCTGACCTAATTGTTCAAAGAGAGAGTGAAAGGTGATTCCCTGCTACTATGCCATAGTTAGAAGGGAAAGTCTCCAGAACTTCCTCGGTAAGAATCAACTTCCATTTCCTAGTTCAGATAGCTGTCAAGAAAGACAGGAACAATTCTGGAATGAGAACCTGTGGAAAACCTGAGAGTGGGCTGCAAGTTAGTCTATTGGAGGTGTATGAAGATTGTTATAAGTTAAAACCAAAGGTCTACAGCGATCTTGAAAGGAGGAGAGCCACCCCACTCTTGTGTGGACCAGTTAGAAGAAAACACTGTCTCTTATCCTGAAGCAAGAGCCCCAGTGGTGATAAGTGGGAACAAACAGCTTTGTCCACTAGAGGACGTAGGCACAAAGTGTCTATAATAACAACTGGAAGATCGAGTTAGTGCAGTTTTCACATTGTGTAGTTCGTAGACCTGGGCAGCTACTCAAGGAACAGAACTGGAGTAGTTCCCTAGAGAAAAACAGGTAGTCACCATGAAGTCATGAAGTGACACCTTCAAACTGTCCCATTCCAGTCTTCTTAAATAACTTTATGAATGTGAAACAAAGGCATTGCCAAGGCAATTCCTTCAAGAAAGAAAAGGAAATCTTAATGAACTAACCACCCCCCTTCGCCATTGATGGTACATTAATGTGTTAAACTAGGTGTTGACAAAATACTTGATAAATATCTCCTTTAAATTAGAAAGGTAACCAACAGGAGATAGAAAAATGTTGAAGGAATATCAAATATTGGCATCAAGATAAATAGGTGTCAATGTAAATAACTTAATTCTTTAATGTCCTTTAAGATATCAGTAGATATTATATAAATTGGTGTGCCACTAGAAATAACAGACATAATTACAAAGAGACATAAAATCAAAAGCCAACAGAGATTCACCTGTATAATTTGTGACTAGGGTAGACTCCCTACAACATCGTATCAAACTATTTTATCATAATCTTACCAGGTGATCGTGTTGCCTAAGACAGCTCATGCATTAAGGACTGAACCACAATAATTTCTGGCGATTTTTATGTGGAATATTTCATGCTCCAGTATTTGCCTTAATCACCAAAACACATGGAGGGAAAACGT
Organism: Lynx canadensis; assembly: GCF_007474595.2. Classification (NCBI taxonomy): domain Eukaryota; kingdom Metazoa; phylum Chordata; class Mammalia; order Carnivora; family Felidae; genus Lynx; species Lynx canadensis. Next base: position 56,212,751 of record NC_044305.1, on the reverse strand, counting down.
TTAGAAATTCACCTAAAACTCTCTTTGTATCTATAAAGTCTCTGTGCTGAATTTCAAACAATTATTACCAAAAAATATGTAAGTAGAAAGTGAGAATGCTAATTCCAATGTTTAAGAGACATTGGGAGAGCACAGAGGGATTCATAATCTACTCTGTCCATATTCTTATTTCTGGTGACCTTGAAAGCAGGCAAATTCTCAGAGCCACTGTGGCATCTTGTACATATTTTAAATTCAAAACACCTGTTCAAATGGAACCAAACAATTCAGTGGGCAGCCAAATAAGGATAGAATACTTAAAGAAAACTGACTTAGGGAGAACATGGCTATGAAGAACAATGTTACCAAAAGAAAAAGCCACCGAACCTGGTTTAAATCCAGGGACCAACGGAAAGTGGTTCTTTATGAACAGGAAAATAACTTAAAGCAAAGACAAATCAGAGGAAAAGCATACACATTACTACTTCATGTAATCGCAGAGTTACTAAAATTTGATGTCCCCAAATGAATGACTAAATGATATTAATGACTAAAGGATATTAACAAAGGAGATACTAAAATTTTATGTAAGTTTTGTTTGGTATGCCCAAGGTCCGTGAAATAGTTCGGTGGCATATTTTGTGGAATATTCTAGAGTAGAATTTCTGGTTCATACATTTCAAAAAAATCATTATAAAAATGAACCCAAATTTCAATGGATTTAGCAAATAAAAGTGAATATAATAGAGAGAATCTGCATAGTAAAGAAAGTTAATTGAAAAAGAAAGGAGGAGAGCAAGGAAAAATTAACATAAAATAATAATCTTGTATTTATGTGCGATATTTAATCTGTGGAAATCAAACTGCACATGTTACGAAAGAGTGCTTTGGATAACACAAACAAACAAAAAAAGAACAAAGATGTCAAACTGGGTGTGATCAACAAAGAAAGAAAAATGTTGGCCAGACATAATGGAAAGATAGTTGAAAATTGTATATTATATCACATGTGAAAATGAACAAAATATGTTTTGATATCAGAACTGTTAGGGGCGCCTGGATGGCTTCGTTGGTTAAGTATCTGACTTTAGCTCAGGTCGTGATCTCACGGTTGGTGGGTTTGAGCCCCGCATCGGGCTCTGTGCTCACAGCTCAGAGCCTGGAGCCTGCTTCGGATTCTGTGTCTCCTTCTCTCTCTGCCCTTTCCCTGCTCACACTGTGTCTTTCTCTTTCTCAAAAATAAATAAACATCAAAAAAATTAAAAAAAAAAACTGTTAGAAAGATCAATCCAGTCACCAAAGGAGAAGAAAATAAAAGAACACAAATAAATACGTGAAAAAATTAGGACAAATGTATTTTTGGAATAGACACACGGAGTAGGCATAATTATTCCATTTTTTTAAAGGTAGATAATTAGCATTTCTTGTCTATCTATCATCAAATTATCTGTCCTTTATTTCAGTATAAAATCGGTATCTACTTGAGATATTGACAATCTCTTTTGCATTTTTGAAATATATCTTATGTTAAAAATCTTGGAAGCTGTGTTTATTCAATGCGATATAAAATAATACATATCTACAATTTTCAAGTTAAAGAAACCAAGTATCAATTGATGAAATTAAAATAGAATTTATTTAGTCTGTAAATTATGATGCATTGAATAGCAGGGAAGCATTGATGTGAAATACAGTTGTCTGAGTATTGACATAACTTACCTGGATTTGTTGTCTCATTTCTCTTGGTATGCTAAAAGCATTTAGGGATAGAGAGCATAAAGCAATCAAAATTATACTTGGCATTGAAAAATAAATAAATAAACCAATACTAGAAATACCTCCAACTCTTGTGTTACTTTGTGAAAAAAGGTCCCTGTAAGTGTAATCTGATTTTTCAAAAGAAATAACATTATGAATGAAGATTGCCTTGATTATGGGCACCATGCCCAGCTTTATTTAACCCTGGGCACTTTATAAAAGGTATGAAAGAAATTTTAGACTACTGGCTCTAATCGAACCAAAAATATGTTTTAGACTAAATTTTGAAAGTAACCAACATAATAAAATAGAGTGGTATTAATTTATCAGTGGGAGATCACAGAGTAAAATTTCATTTATTTCCCTGTAGTTTTAAATGCAGATGGCCCTTTTGGACCCCGTGATTTTCAAGAATTAAATGAGTCCTGAAAGGGGTTCTGGATGGCCCACGAGGAATAAGTGCCCAGAGAATATAAAATAGGAACAAGAGAAACCCTGGGGGAACAGGATCACTCCGGGAGACGTCTGGGGAGGTGCTGGACGGTTTGCCCGAATGTCACTTCAGACAGAGTTGAGGGGTGTGGGATTTATGTAGCAGAGCCATCAGGAAGCCACTGGCCAAACCTCATGGCTTTTTTTGTTTTCGTTTTTTTCCTGTAAAAATAGCATTAAATAAGATGAGTAGACAGGAGAATAATATAACTGGTTTTTAATGAACGCTTATTACGAGGCAGATATTATGAAAAGCGCAACGCACATTCCTTCATTTATTTATTTATTTTGCGTTAGGCAACGTCCTCATGTCTTTGCAGGTGTGGAGCCTTAATTTAGAGGATGGAAGTAACTTGCCTAAGGACACTGTGCTAGTTTGGGTAAGAGTCCAGATCCAAACTACAGCAGGAGTTTTTAAATCCAGCACTCGACTGATTTACTTGTATTGATGAAAAACTATTTTATGTATTAGGATGGACAATTCCTCCTGAAGACGTTGCTTTTGTTCATGTGTTTTTCTTTGCAAAGAAGGTCCTTTCTATGTGGATTCCTCTTTGTGATTGCTGTGAGTCTTTCTAAAAATACCTCTTTCTCAGTTTTTCCTGTTTTACTATGGGATTTCTTCCCACCTTCTGTTCTTGGTATTGTCATTGTGCTCAAACATGGCACTTACCGTTTTTAAATAATCTTTCCCTTTCAATCTCCTCTTGCCAAATCCTGAGCTTCTAGAAGGGATGATTTCTGGCGCACTTTTTGCCAGATCAGCTCCTAACATAATGATCAGCAGAGAGCAACCACCAAATACGTACTTTTCATTGAATAAATAATTATTTGGGAAATTGGTAACACACATAAATAACATATTGAGGTGTTTTTTTTTTTTTTTCCTCAACAATGGTTTAAAATGATGCTGGTTCTATTTACTCTCAGAATCACCAAGTAAAGGGAATTTGTAGGCCTAGAATATAAAATTCAAGGGAATGATAGAATTGAGGCAATCTTAATGTGCTTGTGTGTGTGTTTCATTCTTTTTTTTTTTTTCTTCTCCTGAGATGAGAGCAGGGTAATTACACAGGGCTCAGTGCTAAGAATATTTAAAAAGTTTAAAAGTTTTGCAGAATGGAAGATTATTTTAAAATTCTCACCAACTTCCAGTTGTGTGCCTGTTTTAGTCTAACTAGCTTTCACCCATACAGTCAAAATTACATAAAACAGAGCTGTTGAAGATGTGCTGTAACAATTTTTTTGCAATTTCTGAGCTATCTAAGTGCTTCTTTCCAAAATACTTGTACTATTTTCTTGTTGATTCAGCACCGGAATGAAGTGTTTCTTTTTTTCCTACCATCAACTTAAAAGTCTACTTTTTAATTGAGATTTATTTCCCATGCAATTACAAAGTTTTTTTTTTCTCCCCAAAGCGTGAAGGTCTGAACTTGACTTTCAATTCATTTACTTTAAAACCTTGAGATCTCTTCCATTTACATACCTATCTCCCTTCAGTGATGAACTCTATAGATGACATTCACAAACTGTCAATTCCCTTTATCTTTGTTCTGTAGTAGAATAGGGATTCTAAGAAAGACTAGGTACAAATTGCTGATGAATGATTTATCAGTGAGGGTCACTGTGTATAGCTGGTTACATTGTATTAGTGATGTACCATTATATAACTACTTCTGAAGATCTGCACAAGGGTTGAGTTTCCAATGGTAATAGAAAGGAGGGTGCTATTTACAAGTTTGTTCTCTTAAATCCTTTGGGATTTGCTTTGGGGATTCTGTTGACTGTCGTCCCTCTGTAGGATCCCCTTCTGCTTTACATATTGCTCTCCCTTTTCTTTTGAAAGACACAATTTAGTTTGGCACATCACTAAAATGAGGAGTGTGTTTCCTAACTTCTTGTGTAACTAGGTGTGAAGGCGTTTATGACTTCTGTCAGTAATACCATGAGACAGCTTCTAGGGATTTTTAAAAAAAACATGTCTATCTATGTAGGCCTTTTGCTCTTTTCCAGAACTTTTCTTCCATGTTGTTTGGAACGTAGCTACTGCCAAACTGAAACATGAAGCTAAGGCCAGAAAGGGTCGAATAACAAGGAAGAACTTAGAGGTCTCAGATGCTGGTCGAAAACCAACCACCTCCAAGCACTTACATGAGAAAAACATGGGCTTTGGGCTTTCTAGCTCTCACATACTCATTTATAGCTCGGAGGGCATCACTATTTCTTCACCTCAGCTCTCTTTCAATGGAAGTTTTCTTTCCACAGCCTCAAAAGAACACAAATGTGACCACTGTCTTCCGTGCTTAGTACAAGTCCTCTTAGCTTTGCCTTAGAACACCATCACTGGGGTACCAATAATTCGAATATCAGTATAACTTTCTTTGCCCTTTTCCTTCTTTTTTCCCCCCTCAAGATTTTGTGTTTTTTAATGTGAAATTTATTGTCAAATTGGTTTCCATACAATACCCAGTGCTCATCCCAAAAGGTGCCCTCCTCAATACCCACCCCCCCCTCCCTCCCACCCCCCATCAGCCCTCAGTTTGTTCTCAGTTTTTAAGAGTCTCTTATGCTTTGGCTCTCTCCCACTCTAACCTCTTTTTTTATTTCCCGCTCCCCAATGGGTTTCTGTTAAGTTTCTCAGGATCCACATAAGAGTGAAAACATATGGTATCTGTCTTTCTCTCTATGGCTTATTTCACTCAGCATAACACTCTCCAGTTCCATCCACGTTGCTACAAAGGGTCATATTTCATTCTTTCTCATGGCCACGTAGTATTCCATTGTGTATATAAACCACCCCTCAAGATTTTGAGTGTCACTAAACTTATTAGTCAAGAGTAGCCATCCACTGAAATCCATTTAGTGGGGATAGAAATAGACTAATGGGGCAGGCGAGTGTGTCGCATGTTGACCCAGTCTGAAGCAGGGAGCACGCTTCTGGTTCCTGGGTCTCCTGGAGGCCTCTCGGTTCTCCTGCAGCCCTGCCTGAGGCTACATCCAGCATTTCTGCTCTGCTTTTGCTCCGTGGAGATAGTTACCTCCTATTTGAGGCGAGCTAGTCTTTCACATCTTCTTCTCCTTCTCTTCCGTCCCCTCCTCCTCCTCGTCCACCTCCTCATCTTCCTCCCTCTCTCCCCCTCTTCCTCCCCCTCCTAATAATCCTGTTCCTATGCAATTAAGAGTTTTTCAAATGAGGCATTCCTGGTGCTGTCTTGAACCAGCGGTAACCCTGTCACTTTCTAGCCTTGTGATTGTGATCAACTTGCTTTATATGCCTGAGCCTATCACTTCATTTGTACAATTAATAGACCTCAAAGGGTTTGGGGAGGCTCCAAACACGGTTTTCAAATAGCAGCTAATCTCCTTTAGGTATCTGCTCAAATGTCAACTCGGCAACCTCCCTAAAACATCCTGTTTAGAATGTATCCATCTGTTCTCTTCTACTTCATTACCCATCCACTGTGTTTCATTTGATAGCGTAGCCCTCATTGGCATCAAACATATTGTATATTCCAGTTGTATATGTATTTTGAGTCTTGTCCACTGATCTATCTCCAATGCCTAGTGCCTGGCACATAGTAGATACTGAATAAATATTGAATGAAGGGACAAAGAATAGAATGGGTAAAGTAAATACTACTTTTTATATTTTTTCTACTTTGGTTATTATAAATAATGCTAATGTTAACATTTTGGTACAGGTATCTTTGACCATATGCATGACGTGACCCTAGGGTAGGCTCATAAAGAGTTATTCTTTTCCGTAGCTACATGGTTTCATCTGATACCACTCCTTTTCAACCTAAAAAGAAATATTTAATATTCCTTTATTGAAGTTCTGCTGTAGGTCAGTTCTACCAAGTTCCATTTATTTGAAAGATGCATTTATTTTTTTTTCTTCATTAAAAAAAAGTATTTTTCATAGGTACCGATTCTGTGTTGACCTTCTCTCGCCTGCCTCCACTTTAGGCTCAGTAAATATGATGTTTCCTTGTTTCCCGACCTCCATCATTATTTTGTGTGTGCGTGAATTCTATCATGATTTTTATTGTTCTTCCCATGTGAGTAATATGACTTTTTTCCCTTTGCTTTCAAGAAATATGTTTAATATTTAAGAGTATCTTTGATTTTTTTTTTGTTTTTACTTTTTAGAAATCGCTAAATTAAGTGGAATTCTTTCAATGAATTTGGGAGACAGCGGTCCAAGTTTTCTTTCCTTTATCTTGAGCAATACCCATTCCTCTCCCTTTGGGGACCTCAGTTCTCTTCAGTTTTTCCAATTATTTTTCTCTCTGCTGTTCATCCCAGGTAATCTGCTGCTTTACCTGAAACTTCACTGACTTGCACGTTTGCTTTCTTCAAAGCTGTCTACAATTTCCCATCAACCAAGGTTTTTTTCCCTGATATTTTACTTTTCAGTTTTAAAATTTCTCTTTGGTGCTTCTGGATATTTTCTGTTCTAATACAGAACCTTCTATGTGGTCCATTATTAAAATCATATTTTCTTATCAACAGAAATTTGTATTTGTTTCTTTAAGTTTTTTGTCAGTTAATTTCGGTCTCTGTAGATCGTTGCATCAGTTTTGTTGGCTGCATATTTGTTGATTATGGCTAATATTTGTTTTCTGTGTCTTTGCTGTATACACGTGTGTGTGTATGTGTGTGTGTGTGTGTGTGTGTGTGTGTGTGTGCGTTGTGTGTTAATACTGAACATTTGGGATTACATATTGCAGAGTGACTGTGGAGATATTATAGAGAATCTAGATGGCATATTTTGTGAAGAATTTCAATTTTTGTTCTAATAGGCAGTTAGCTTATCAGTTTATGACCTTCAACGTTTTCTTTCCTCATTGTTATAGAAGATGTGATCAAAGCCTGCTACACTTATCAACCCATCTAAAGTAGGGGACTTAAACTCAACACTGCTTCATAGGTAGACATCATCTGAAATCTATGCTCTGTTCTTTTTTATTTTCCAGTTGTTTCTTTTTTCTAGCTCCTTTAGAATCCTCTCCTCCCACACACACAGATCACAGATCAGCCGAGGAATTGTGGAGAGGGGATTGAAAGTGGATTTTAGGTTCCCCCCAAACACTATGCTGTGGATTCCCTATTTCCTGCATTCTTATCAATTTTCAACAGTTCTGGTAAACTTAAATTCCATACCCTGACACCTTAAGCCAAAAAGACCTCTGATGTCTACTTGAGTTCCAACTGACCTGCACTATATACACACATGGAGAGCCTTGATGGAAAAGCTGGACAAGATGTTTCAGACTTTTTATTAAAAAAGTCTTGGGGCACGTGGGTGGTTCAGTTGGTTAAGTGTCTGACTCTTGATATCATCTCAGGTCATGATCTCACAGTTCATGAGATCGAGCCCTGCCTCAGGCTCCGTGCAGCAACTGGGTGATAAATTAGGTGGCAGAGTCCAAAAATGTCATAAAACTCAAAGACTAGATAAAATAAAAATGTAGTCTGACAAATCTAGGAAAACCTTGGAGAATGTTGTAAAACTCCTCTAGCTTTTACATAATAAGGAGGCCATGGGCTCCTTTATCAGAAATTAAAAAAAAAAAATGTTTCCCTGTGCAATGTTTAAAGTCATATTCTGAAATGGATTAGGGAGCAGGTCTGTATTGCAGCTTAATCTTATAAATAATAACATAATATTTATTAAATGTTTACTGCATTCCAGGCACAAAAAGTGTATCCTGTAAGGATTACTATTAATCATACTTTATAAATAAGAAAACTGGGGCTTTACGAAGTTTAATGACCTAATATTCACATTTATTCACATTTATCATATATCATATGACTTCCCTAATTATTTTTGCCGGCCTTACTATTATGATGGAGTCAAGTTGTCTGTTCACCCCATGGGGTTGTGTGTGCGTGTGCGTGGGTGTGTGTGTGTTTTGTGACTTGGCACTGTTTCAGAGTAAGCCAACCAACATTTAAATGAGCTGAAATTGCAAACCATTTCTGAAAGAGTACTAAACTACAATATGATTCCTAAAAGTCATTAGAGCATAATGTATTGCATCTATTTAAACAAAAATAAATAAATAAATAAAAATTCAGTGGGATTAAAAGTTGTTAGAAAAATTATACAAGGAATAAGAACAGTAGGACTCTTATCAAACATGTTGCTATGAGTGGCCTATAATTATTAATGAATTTACAATTTTTTTTACCAATAACCATGACTAACTCCTTCTATATGAATAACAGATATCATATAAAGACTGTGCTACACTTTAGATGTTAGCTCTTGAAACATCATTTTCAGTCATCCTCACTCCAGGATGAAAGTCACTTTATGAATTGGAATAGTTTCTACCTTTATTTTTTTATATTGTATTTTATTTTTAAATGTTTGAGAGAGAGAGACAGAGAGAGCAGGGGAGGGTCAGAGAGAGAGAGAGCAAGAGACAATCCCACAAATGGGGATCACGCTCAACTTACTTCTTTTCTTCTTCCATTGGTTGAATTCCCTTCAATTTCTGTATCCCCCCCCCCCATTTCTTTTCTTTAAATAGTAAGTGTTTGTAATTTGTCTAAAGTTTATAATTGTCACCTGCTACCAGATGCTGCAGTTTGGTTTATTGTTGCATCTGATACATAGTAATAGCTCACTAAATGGTGATGCATCTTTGAAGAAAATATACTTACAATGCTCATTTAAATAGTGATTGTGAAGATAATTTCAGTGATGATAAAAACTATGGAAAAGAGGACTCTAGTCAACATGGACTACATTTCCATTAGTTAAACTGGAATTCGTGTTTTGCTTTTTAACAAATTAATAACAATAAAAATCACAGGTAAAAATACGTCTGATCAACATAAAGAAAATATTTTCTAGGTATCAGATACTCATTTATATGAGGCATATTACTTAGGAGAGAATAAATAGTTTGAATCATACATAAATACATGAGGTTTTTCCTGAAATTTTGACTAAGAATTTCTAGTTACTTCAAATATGGTTAACTCTCTAAACTGGAAGAGACATCTTTTCTACCTCATCTGTAATTAAAAAATCTTCACATAAAATTCCATATTAATCCTCCCTATGAGAAAAGGGCTCCACTAAAAATGTATTAATGCCAGGCAGAGGGATCATTGCATGGGAAATACTAAATTAAAGATGATGATACAATTTGCCTGGGTGGTTTTTAACACCTTCTGATTCTAGCTGTACCTATCGGTTAACAAATAAAACTTCTAACAATTAAAGAACAGTATATTTAATATCTATTACTAGCCCTGTTTTTTAGGGAAAATGTTAAAATTTTCATTATTAAATAGTGCAAATTAAAATTACTCCTTTACTTTCAGAAGTTGAAAGGCAATCAGTTTAAATCTATATATTTTTTTAAAATTAATCTTTATTTTTGAGAGAGGGAAAGAGAGACAGACAGAGTACGAGTGGGGGAGGGGCAGAGAGAGAGGGAGACACAGAATCAGAAGCAGGCTCCAGGCTCTGAGCTGTCAGCACAGAGCCCGACGTGGGGCTCGAACCCACAATGGTGAGATCATGACCTGAGCCGAAGTTGAATGCTTAACTGACTGAGTCACCCAGGTGCCCCAAGAATAAATAGATATTTTTAAAAGCCACAAAGCAAAAGACAGATTTTCAAAGGTATTTTGATGGAACTTAATCAGTTGGTTCTCAGCGCTAAAACATTAAGTACAAAGCACCATGAAACAAATACATTCATCCAAAAGAAAAGCATATTATGAAGCATGCTCTAACAAATGTCATGATAATCGTGATGCCTTATGAACTAAAGCATTGTGATATTAGCACAGCCATAAACCTGTAGACCAATATAACCAATATAACCCAGAAACAGATTCACATGTATAGAAAACTGATACATTCCTGGGCAGACATTACAGATAAGTGGAGTAAGGGAGGCTTCCATTAAAAGGCGTTAAAATGACCATATATCTTGAAACATAGTACCTGCTAATGCTTTGTACACAAATTAATGATGGATGATTAGAAACTTAAATGAATAGGCAAAAGCTTGAGGTGAAAGGAGGCTTTGTGACATTGGGATGAGTAAAAATTTGTTGAAACCAGTCACACCACATGAATCCATTAAGAAAAAGATTATTTCAACTATGCCAAAATTAATAGCTATCAAGTGTTATTTTAAAGAATGAGTTGAAGCCAAGTGGAAAGGGATACATGTGTTATTAACATTAAATAATAATTTGGGTGCCTGGGTGGTTCTGTCAGTTTAGCATCCTACTTTTGATTTCACCTCAGGTCATGATCTCACAGTTGTGAGATCGAGCCCTGCATTGGGCTCTGTGCTGACTATGGAACCTGCTTGGGATTCTCTTTCTCCCTCTCTCTCCGCACCTCCCCCTGCTTGCGCACCCTCTCTTTCTCTCTCATTCCCTCTCAAAAATAAACAAACATTTAAAAAAATTAAATAATTGGTATTATATTTGAAATCCGCAACGTGTAAGAAAATTCTGCAAATAATCGAGAAAAGGCAAAGAGTGCACATGTAGGCAAAAGCCAAGAAGAGGAATTTCACATAAGAGAAAAATCTGGATTAAATAATAAATAAATCAATCATACAGGAACTCAAAATGGCATGCTATCATACACTACTTTTTTGGCCAACATTTCAAAATCCAATACTCTAAGGTGCTGGTGAGAAATGGAGAAATAGAACTTCTGTTAGACTGTAGGTTGGAGTGTAATCGGTAAAACCATTTTGAGAAGTTACGGTTAGCCAGCAAATTTAAAGATGTGTTCCATGTTACTGAAAACAAGTGTGTTTGTTGTGATGAAACCTATAGGTTTCATCTCATAATCAAAACGTTTGCTTTAGACAAACAAATAAGTGACAGACCTACAAGTTTGGGATACCGCAAACGTTTTCTCTTAATACAAACACAGTTCTGCCTTCCTTCTGGTTTAAATTGTTCACATGCTTTATGGATTAGCTTCCTATGGCTGCTGTAATACCTCACTATAAATTAGTGACTTAATAGAGGTGCTCGGGTGGCTCAGCCAGATAGGCATCTGACTCCGTTTCAACTCAGGCCACGACCTCACAGTTCTTGATTTTGAGCCCTGCATCAGGTTCTGCACTGACAGCGTGGATGTTCTCTTTAACTCTCCCTTGACCTCTCTCTTCCTCCCTCCCTCTCTCAAAATAAATACATAAACTTAAAAAAAATCAAATTAGTGACATGACACATATATATTATCCTTCAGTTCTGAAGGTCAGAAGTGCAAAATGAGTCTTACAGCACTAAAACCAAGGCATTGCCCTGGCTGTGTTTTCTCTGGAGAAAAATCTGTGTCCTTCCCAGTTTCCCATGGTTGCCGGCAGCCTTGGCTCATGGCCCCGTTCTCCATCTTCCAAGGGCATCTCTGCACCCAATGTTTCCCCCTCAGGTCTCCCTTCTTCCACCCGCTTCTCCTGCCTCCCTCTTCTAAGGACCCTTGGGATGAAATTGGGACTACCTAGATCTTTAATTTAACCACATTAGCGAAGTCTCCTTTATCACGAAAGCTGATATGTTCACAGGTGCCAGTGACATTTGGGAGGGGGTCATTACTCAGCCTACCACACCTCATAATTCATTACATTGCAAACTCTCACGTCCTTCAGGAATGTAGAACTGTGTGGGCTAATTTTAATTATTCATTTCAAAATCCTGGTGACGAAAATCGCGCATTCATCAATTCATATTTCCCATACCCCCTCAGAGGCTCCGAATAACATTTGCTACTTTTTTCTCTTCCAGCAGGCACATAGCAACTAGGAAAGCTTCATTTTCCCTTTTGTGCCCCATTTTCAAAATGCATCTTTTAATCTCCTTCTTCACATTCAAATATTCTGAATATTTTTCATTACGCTCGTAACCCTTCACTCCTAACTCTTGTATATATTCTCAGAGTTTTACCTCACTCTACTCCTGTATTTTTTTTTTACCAAATAAAAATACCGTGAAGAATCTCTCTCTCTCTTAGAAGTGGTTTTCCATATTGACTCCCTGGCTCATTCTAGGTTAGGATAGGAAATGTCATTTGCAACTCTTATAAGAACTATCAATATTCGCTTAAGTTGTTGCGATTTACAGTTGTTGCTGACTTACAGATGTCCCTTACTATTTTAACTTTTTCAGCTAAAATCATAGAACCTTGAAGATCTCTACCAGTAGCATGCAATACTTTGCATTACTATTTACCCATTATTGGCGTTAGCTGCCTAAGGAGGGACCATTGTGAGCTCACAGAAAGCAATCCTGTGATAACGACGTATGCGATGTTAATCAGTATCCATCATAGTGAAAAGCACTTTAAAATGTAAACAGTAATGATTTTTAAAAAAAGTATCATGATATTGAATTTTGAATTCATACAAGGCAAGCATCTAAGATTGGTTTCAAATCAGATGGTTCTTTCTATGTCTAAGGGAATGCTTTGGTGGGTTATTCATTACATTAACTCAACTTTTTTTTTAATGTTTTTATTTTTGAGAGTGAAAGTGGGGGAGGGTAGAGAGAGAGAGAGAGAGAGAGAGAGAGGATCCGATGCAGGATCTTCACCGACAGTAGCAAACCAGATGTGGGGCTTAAACTCACAAACTGGGAGATCATGACAAGAGCTGAAGTCAGACACTCAAGCAACTGACCACCCAGGTGCCCCTTAACTCAACTTTTGAACAAGGCGGAGGAAGCAGTGATCGGTCATGTTGCTCTTGTGATTTCTATCCTCTGTGCACCTTCAGGAGGCTCTGAAGTCTGACCAAAGCAGAAGATTGCAAAGAGACAACAACGTCCAGCAAGGTTGGAGGAGTGGGAAGAAGGCTGATAAATTAAACACGTATCCAGAGCCTCGACTGGGCAAGCTGGGACAAGCTGTGAATGTAGATGACAAGGTGGCGTGGCCTGGAGTGCCAGTTTTTGGTGTACATAATAAAGACTTTAAAAGAAAATTTTCATTTAACACGATTTTGAGGAACACGAAAACAGCTAAATATTAGAGAACTTAGTGTAAATAATGAAGAATTTACCAAATACAATGCTGTATTTAATTGGACTTGACTTAGGTTTTTTCAAAATACATTTTGACCATTTATGCAATCGTTCACGATTACATAGTTATCTCACAGCTACTTTGAAAAGCACAATGGTTTGCGTTGTTGTATTAGAAAAATGTGCAAACATGACTGAGGCGCCTGGGTGGCTCAGTCCGGTAAGCATCCATCTTCGGCTCAGGTCATGATCTTGCAGATCTTGCAGTCCTTGAGTTTGAGCCCCATGTCGGGCTCCATGTTGACAGCTGGGTGCCTGGGGCCTGCTTCAGATCCCCTGTCTCCCTCTCTCTCTGCCCCTCCCCTGCTTGTGCTCCATCTCTCTCTGTCTCTTGAAAATAAATGAATATTAAAAAAAATTAATAAAAAAAAGAAAAAAATGTGCACACATGAATGCTGCCTCTACCCACCTCGTATATTTCTCCCATTTCCAGTTCCTTTCACATTTTAGTTTTCATCTTGTTACTCTTCTAGAGAATTCCGCTCATACACCCAAAACTTTATTATGCTAATATTCACATGACAGGGCACCTCTTGCCAAGATGGACAATGACGAAGAGATTACCAGAAGAAGCATGTGATATCATTGCAGCGGACATGCACTTGCTCCTGGTAAACCTGGACTTGACCTATACATGAAGAGTGAGGAAGGTCAGAATACCAGCTGCATGACCGCTGAATGCCAACCGGAAATGGTGCAGTGGGGGACACTGAGTTACCAGCCGACCTTGGCAAACCACAGGGTATTTTTTTCCCTTTAGGGTCTATTCAGCATTTTTGAAACTCAGATCGATGACCACAGGGTAGGGCACAGAGAGAGCACTCAAACTATGTATTTCAGCAGTGTTCCTCATTAGGTTAAAACGTTCTCAATTGTAAAGGAAATGAAATGGATCAGTGGAAGAATTACTCAGACACATGCACAACTGTTGCTAAAAGATTGTCTTACATGGCTAGAGGAATATTGACGGCTTTGATGATTCAGGAAAGAACTTGGGAAGACATGCCTGAGGAAGTCAAACTTTGGGAGAATTGAAGGGATGCGGAACGTTGGGGAGTTAGGACTCCCTAGGAGGGTGAGGTTAGGCCGAGGGTGGAATGTATTTCATGTAGAAGATGGTGAGTGAGACGGAATGCCGGATGTAAGAAAGGATAGCTCAAAGAACATTCTAGGAAGACGAGCAGAGAGAAAGGATCGGTTTGACCCCTATAGTTCTGACAACAACCCAACTTGATGTGGGCTACAGCAACTTTATTAACTCACCACTTCTCCATGTTTTCCTCCAGGGACCACAACCCCAAACCAAGGAAGGGTTGTTCGGGTTTCCTTAGTAAGAAATTTAGGCCATAATGGGGTGCCTGGGTGGCTCAGTCTATGAAGCATCTGACTTTGGCTCAGATCATGATCTCACAGTTCGTGAGTTTGAACCCCACATAGGGCTCACTGCTGCTAGCACAAAGCCTGCTTTGGAAACTCTGTTCCCTCCCCTCCCTCTGCTCCTTCCCCTCATGCATGTGCTCTTTCTCTCTCTCAAAACTAAATAAATAAATAAATAAATAAATAAATAAAGGAACAAAAAATTTAGGCCATGTTTCGGATTTCTGTACTTCTCAGGAAAATTTGATATGAGATTGTAACTGAACGATAAACACTAGTATGTAAACTTCTTAGTGTGTCTAAAGTACATGCCATTCAATTAATATAACAACTCTAAAATATAAATCGTCTGAAATAAGTAATATATGCATGTGGTTGTTTGTATGAATATAAATACATACACACATTAGTAACATTGTTTTATAATTCTAAATACAACTGGGGCGCCTGGGTGGCGCAGTCGGTTAAACGTCCGACTTCAGCCAGGTCACGATCTCGCGGTCCGTGAGTTCGAGCCCCGCGTCAGGCTCTGGGCTGATGGCTCAGAGCCTGGAGCCTGTTTCCGATTCTGTGTCTCCCTCTCTCTCTGCCCCTCCCCCGTTCATGCTCTGTCTCTCTCTGTCCCAAAAATAAATAAACGTTGAAAAAAAATTAAAAAAAAAATAAATAAATACAACATATATTTGCATGTACACATATCCTTGTTTACATTGTATTGTTGCTTGTATTATTGGTAATAAACACCCATACCTACTGCTTCAGACTAGTTGTTGGCTCAAAAATATACTGGATTTTAATTCCATTCAGCAGATCATTTTATTTTTTACTTAAATGAAAATAACCTACTGATACATCTCACCACATTTCCGTGTAACTGAAACTGGATGACTAAAATGTCATTTCATCGGCTCTGAAAAATAGCCATCATTGTCATTGCCATTTCAGAGAACTACATTGAAACAAAAGCTGTTGATAAATATAATGGAAGTCGTATATGTTACATGAAGCAAAATTTTTTTTCTATATCAAACCTGGTACATCTTTGACATAGCTATAATTCTCATGATCTCTTGTATATAAAAAGAGTATAATTTCAACTGCTATAAAAGTAAGTCCTTGTGTATTTGTAAAATATGGCTGACTAATTTTCAAAAAATGTGTTTGTTGAAAGAGGACAAGAGATAAACATCTAGGTCTATAATTTCTGACAACTGGAATCTTTTTTTTTAATTTTTTTTAAAAATTTTTTTTCAACGTTTTTTATTTATTTTGGGGACAGAGAGAGACAGAGCATGAAGGGGGGAGGGGCAGAGAGAGAGGGAGACACAGAATCGGAAACAGGCTCCAGGCTCCGAGCCATCAGCCCAGAGCCCGTCGCGGGGCTCGAACCCATGGACCGCGAGATCGTGACCTGGCTGAAGTCGGACGCTTAACCGACTGCGCCACCCAGGCGCCCCATGGAATCTTTAAAATTTTTTAATGTTTATTTATTTTTGAGAGAGAGAGAGAGAGAGAGACAGCAATGCAGGGAAAGACAGAGAGAGAGGGAGACAGAGGGTCTGAAGCAGGCTCTGAACTGTCAGCACAGAGCCCAATACAGGGCTTGAACCCACGAATTGTGAGATCATGACCTGAGCTGAAGCTGGGTGCTCTACCGTTGGAGCCACCCAGTTTCCCTGACAACTGGAATTTTTTTGAGTTCTTCATCTTAAGGCCTTAACTGTATATGACTCCTTAAGGCCCTCTAGGCCCCTCCTGGTAATGATTTCAATGTCAGAAGTCAGAGAATGCCCTCCACATACTTACCCAGACTTGGTGTGACCAGGTGTTTTAATTTGAGCCATTCAAATATGGTAATAGTATTTCATTTTAGTCTCTGTGTAGCTTTAATGTTGCACATCTTTTCATGTGTTTATTTGGCATCTGCAAATCATGCTTGGTGAAATGTCTATTCAAATATTTTGCCTTTTATATTGAGTTGTTTGTTGCTTTCTTCATGGGTTTAGCGAGTTCCTTAGATATTGGGAATATGAGTCTTTTATCAGATATATGATGTGCAAATATTCCCCCCCCACCGTCTGTGGCTTCATTTACATTAAATGAGAAGCCTTTTGAAGAGAAAGTTTTTAATTTTGATGAAACTAATTTATCAATTTCTGTTGAACAGCTCTCCTCTAGAAGATAATTCACCAAAGAATAAGAATCTCATGTGTATGCATGTGTATGTATAAATGGAAAATCTTTCTTTGTTTCCATTTCCTTGTCTGTAAACACAATCATATTTTGCATAGGTCTGTATCAATGAGTACACAGAAACGCTCCCTCATAGCTCATCCCTCACGGGGGGAAAACAACAAAAACACAGGAAGAGAAGGAGGTAGACGACAAAAGCAGGGAAGGGCAGAGAAAGAAAGGAACAGAAGCTAACATTTTTTTTAATTTACTTTGTGTGGGATGCAGACAGTTTCCTTGAAATCCGTGGGGATTTTGTGAGGGGAGGTGCAATTATTCCCATCATGCTGTTGTAAAACCCAGAGATGGAATATCAAACCTGGGTCTTTGACACCAGCTTCTTTTAGACTTCGATATGCTGCCATGGAGAACGATACTATCGAATCAGTGTCAATAAAACAATTCTTGAGAATAGAAATGATGCACTAGATGTGAGTCTTTTATCTATTCCACTGCACTTTGGTAGACCTTAAGGAGTCTCTTGATAACACACATTTTAAATCTCTTAAAGCATTTTGGTTACTTGTAAAAAGAAAAACAAAAGAAGCATTAGTATCATGTTATTTTTATCAGTGTATAACTTTTGCCAAGTCTACTTTCATACCTAATTTCTTTCAAAGCATTGTATTTTCGAATTAAATACATACAAAATACACTTCTTTTTCCCCGTATATAGAGCCAAATTTTAAGACTAAATGAGACTTTACCTTCATTACTAAAGCAAGAGAGATAAGTAAATTAATACATTTTTTAGGGTAGGGACAGGAATATAATTCGGAACACTGATGATTTGCTTTGCTTAATAGTCTCTAGCTCCATCCCTGTCTTTACAAATGGCAGTATTTTATTCTTTTTTATGGCTGAGTAATATTCCACTGTATGTATATGTATATATATATGTGTGTGTGTGTATGTGTGTGTGTGTGCGCGCGCACGTGTATCTTCTTTATCCATTCATCAGTCAATGGAATTGGGTTTTTCCATAATTTGGCCATTATTGATAATGTTCAAACAACCCTGTGAAAAGAATTGTAATCAGAAACTGTAAGAAAATAATAAATAATACTCTTAATTTACAATCACTGGTGACATTGTGGGCTAAAGCTTTTGCTTTATGTTATGCCTGCACATTTTGATGTAGCTGGGTCAGATAAACTTGGCTCTCAAGTTTTTTCTATTTTGAAATAGTGTCTAAAAATTATCCTGCTCTTGAGAACTTGTGTTACTCTTTCTTTAATTTTTTAAAATTCAAAGATTTTTTGGCCTTTTTTTTTTTTTTAAATTTTTTCAACGTTTATTTATTTTTGGGACAGAGAGAGACAGAGCATGAACGGGGGAGGGGCAGAGAGAGAGGGAGACACAGAATCGGAAACAGGCTCCAGGCTCTGAGCCATCAGCCCAGAGCCTGACGCGGGGCTCGAACTCCCGGATCGCGAGATCGTGACCTGGCTGAAGTCGGACGCTTAACCGACTGCGCCACCCAGGTGCCCCTTGGCCTTTTTTTAAAAAAAAATTTTTTTAACGTTTATTTATTTTTGAGACAGAGAGAGACAGAGCATGAACAGGGGAGGGGCAGAGAGAGAGGGAGACACAGAATCTGAAACGGGCTCCAGTCTCTGAGCTGTCAGCACAGAGCCCGACGCGGGGCTTGAACTCACGGACCCCGAGATCATGACCTGAGCTGAAGTCGGATGCTTAACCGACTGAGCCACCCAGGCGCCCCTTTTTGGCCTTATTTTTAGTTAAGTTTTAAATCTTATTTTCTATTTTTTTTAAGAAAAGAAAATTTGTTCTTAACAATTCTCTATTATCTTTTTCTGGGAAACCAAATAACAACGGGTGGAAAGTTGTGCATCATGAAGATCACTGTATTCATGTGGTTTATATTTATTGTTCACAATTGCATAAAGCCATTCATTTACAAAACATTTGTGGCATGCAGACAATTAAGAATTTAATCTTGTCTTCTGTACCCTAGATAGGATATTCATTAATGATTTCTATTTACTCTTTTCCTAACTGTTGACTCCAGAATATGTGGCCCTATATCTTTTCTAGCATAATAGTAACAAGAAAATCACAAAACCTTTTGAGTGATAAGAACAATTCAAGAAATAAAAAAAGAAATATATGTACTTACATTTTATGATACAAAGTTTTAGTTATTTTATTTTTTTCTGTGTCTCGGGAAGGTACAATACAACACTTTGCCTAATTCTTTAATGATGCCGTATGACTTGTCTCTTAACAAATAATAAATTATTTTCACAATTTCTCTGGAAGACATAGTAATACATTCTACTCACAAATGCATCAAGGTGAATACTATAATTCCCAATTATAAGTAAGGGATGTACGAAAATTCTGATTCATGCTTAATATAGAGGGAGCACATTCTTAATTTAAAAAAACAGAATGAAACAAAACCTAACTTCTCTTTCATGACCTGACAATTAAACAAATATATATTTTTTAAAATAAGTGTTTTCATAATGTACAAATAGGCCATCATTACCTGAGGTCATCAGATATGTGTACACAGGAGAGATAATCTATACAGAAGTTTCCATATTTCTCACGTCAATATTGAAACAAGACCTGGGAGAGTGAACTGAGTTAGTTCGAAGAAATGGGTACAGATTTTTCATTAAATTCACCTCACTCCATTGAATAACATGAAAAAGCCGGAGGGTATAAGTCTGATTGATTGGAAACCACAACCTTTCTTAAAAACCTCTAGATTAATAAGAAATTTTATCTGAATAAAATTATACTAATTGATTCTGATACATCCATACATTCTGATATATCCGTAGATGATAAAAAATCAATTCAAGGCTGGTTTAACAAAACAATAAGTACATTGTAGTGGCAACTTCATAACGAAGGACTTGTTTTTCCATGCACATTAAAACAGGAATAAGAGATTGCTGCTTAGATTATCAAATTACAACAAAAACAGTGAGAGACCTCCAGCAATATGCATCTGTGATTATTAATCTCTTTTTATATGCACTAGAATTTTAATGTGGAAATATGAAACTAAGGGTTCTGGTGTCTTACCAAAGTAGTATTTGTGTAAAAACGTAAAAAAGTCTGCTATGCAAAATGCAGTTGTTCCTGGTTGTTAATTTTCATTCAGCCTCATTCCACCATAAAAAAGCTATTAAAAACATTCATTAACTGTTAATTTGAAGAACCTCAGACAGGGATCCCTAAACCTCCGCTGATATTTTTCCAACAGCCCCCTAATCTCTGCAAGTTGTTGGCAAGTGCAAAACTAGTTCATCAATTCTCCATTTCAGTTTTTGAACAAATGCAAATGACTTGCCTGCAGATGTAGAACGGAGAGGCAGGGTGTGGGAATGTGTTTAGAGAAATATACTTTCCGAGCTAGCCTCATGAGACAAGCTCCTGTAATATCTTTATGTCGTATCAGAAAGCCACACAAATTTTAACTACGCCTCTATATAATAAAGAGTTTATGGCGTATTTTGCATGCATGCTCATTATCATCCCTAAACTGCTAGACTCAAAGTTTTCAACCCTCAAGATTATTCCCTGGTCCATTTTCAGCAATTGTTACCAAGAATGAAACCATCAGCTTTCAAAACGTCTGGTCCTGAGTCTATGAAGATGTTTTTATTTTTGATGTGTTAATTTGTATAGATGTTGAACCATATGATTTTCTATTCTGAACCTCTCATGAATCAGATATATAATACAGCTACTGTCTTGTTTAAATTAAGCCTGCATCCTGGAGGTCTTGCTTGGAGAAAATTACATACACATTCGAACATTAATATATTGTATAAAGGGTTGAGAAAAGAATTTTTAAAAATTAAACAGTTACTAAGTGATGGATATAGTGAATCTAATATAGGTAATCGCTAATTGCTTTTGAAGAGTTGCTGTAAATACAGACTCCCACTACATTACCCTAGACTCACAAAAAATCAGAATTACTGTGGAAGGCCTGGAAAACCCATTTGATTATGTCTCTCCAAATCATTCTGATGCTCAGCTATGTTGCATTAAAGACCTTTGGAAATTGTGAATGCCTTTTTAAAGGAAAAATATAATTTACACTTTGGTGGTATTAAAAAGAAAAAAGATAATTTCATAAGACCATGTTATGTTGTGTTATTTCCTTCTAAACAAGTGCTTTTCAAGAACCCCTGCTTTTATATTACTAAGAACAACAAAAAAGGGAACAAATCTCCAATGCAGTATTTGGTGAGTCAAAAATATTGTGGTTTAGGCATGTAATTTCAATTATTCTTCTAAATATTTAGCGTCCAAGAAAAAATATTAAGAGCTACCAAAATTATTTAAAACAGTTATTAGAACTATGTACACATAATAGAAGAAATTGCAATAATGTAGAGATAAAAGGGAGGCATAAAAATATTAAGCACACAGAGATAAACAACATAGTACCTAAAATGACAATTCCACTGAATGACGTGAGGAGCAAATCAGACATACTTCGAGGGAAAAGATCAGCAAAGCTAAAGACACAGACAGATCTGAGAGAGAGAGAGAAGCAGAGAGAAAAAAAATGGGGGGAAAAAGGATAAATAGAGCCTCATTTACCTTGCGATAATATTAATATGTCTAATGCAGTCTCAGAAAGAATGGAGGCAGACAATATTTGAAGAAATAATAACCAAAAGCAGTCCCAAATGAACACAGACATAAGGAACTCAGGGAACTCCCCAATAAAATAAATACAGATATGTGCATGTATGTGTCCACACACCCACACGCACCCACACACAGACACACACAGACACACACTTTAAGACAGACGAATATCAAATTACTGAACTCCCGAAAAAAAATATTGAAAATGCCAGCAGTGGGTGACTTACAGGGTGGTGGGGCAAAGCACATTTCATCCATAGGAAGAAGAGCTAAGAATGAATGAAGAAGACCGATCAGAAGGTACATAAGACAGAAGACTACGTAATGACATCGAAAGATGTGCTGCAATAATGTTAACCTACGATCCTATATCCAGTGAAAATTTCTGTCAAAACAGAAAATGAGGATTGACCATCAAAATGGCAGTAAGGCAGGCTCGAGCTCTCATTCCCCCACAGACATATTGAAAACTAGCAGGAACTGACAGACTCAACTTCTTCAGAACTCTGGAGAATGGGTGAAGGGTTATAGCAACCAAGAAAGTGCTGAATGAAGAAGAAGGCAACTTCAAAATTGTAGGAGATCTTTGTGACATTTTACTTGCCCTCATCTGACAGCATAGTGGCAGTCTTGAAGAGGAAAGGAAAGTGAGGGCTCAATGGGATCTTGTGAGCTTATAATGGACCAAGTAGAGTAGATCTTTTTATAAGCCATTGTAATTGCCTTTTTTGACCTGTCTGGAAATTACTTAAACGACTAACACAGGATGCTCTTCGGTGGTCCCTAACTCAGAACTGAGGCTGGAAAAGCACTGGGCATGGCTTGAAAACACCAAAAGTGAACTAACAGCCTGCAGGTGCCTGGGGCAAAATATTGTAGTCAATACATAAAATAGACTGCTGCAGAGCTGAAGGCAAAAGCTAGAAAGTATTTGGGACATTCAAACCACTCGTAAAAATAAGAAATGTAAAAGTCAATGCACATGCCCAGGGTAAGATGATATTCAGAAGAAATAACCTGAGATAATCCTAAGCTCCTCTCTAGGCTGAGTGGGGGCTTGGCTAAGTGTTGAAGGAGTAGTCTAGCATAGGCCAATCAACAAAGACTAGGAAAATTGTGGAGTTTTTTTTTTTTAATTGCTTGTTTTTGGTTTTGTTTTGATCCTTTTTTTAGCACCTAGAATTCAAGAAAATGTCTCTTGCAACACTAAATGAGCCCAGACTTTAGTGCTTACATATGTCTTGCAGAAGAGTTTGGGAAAGTCACTGGACTACCCCAGCCTTCAACAAATAAAAAAAATTAAATTGCAAAATCTGGGAAAGAAGGGTTTTTCATATCAAGAGATACCATGTTATAATATCTTAATATCCAGTTTTCAAGAAAAAAAATTACAAAGCATACAAAGAAACAGGAAAGTAAGGTTCATCACCAGAGCAAAATTAATTGACAGAAACTATCACTGAGGAATCCCAGACATTGTAGTTAATTTGTAGCTGGTAGAAAATGATCTGAAAACAATGGTGTTAAATATGCTCCAAGATCTAAAGGAAAACATAAAAGGAAATAAATAAAATCAGGAAAAGAATATAGGAATGAAATGAGAGGATTATGGAGAGATTATATAAATAATATAAAGGAATCAGACATTCTGAAGCATGAATCTTATAATAACTGAAATTGAATATTCACCAGAGCAAGTCTGAGCAGCTAGACAAAAGATTTGTGAACTTAAGTATAGAACAATTGAAATTATCCATTATAAGGAGCAGGGAAAAAATTAAGAAAAGTGAAGAGAGCTTAATATGTGGGACACCAGACAGCAGCTCTTCATGCACATTATAGGAGTTCCAGAGGACGAGAGAGAAACACAAAGAAACAAAATAATATTTGGGAAATAATAGCTTAAAACTACCCAAATTAAATAAGTGTACATCAACAAAATAAAAACTTCAACAAATTCCAAAATGGAAAACTTCAGAGACCCCTTACCAAGACACACTATACTCAAACTTATGAAGGTCAAAGCCAAAGAGGGAATCATAAAAGCAGAAAGTCAGAAATGACCCATCAGAAACAGTATCTTTAATAAGATAAGTAGCCACTTTGAGGCACCTGGGTGGCTCAGTCGGTTAAGCAACTGACTTCGGCTCAGGTCATGATCTCGCAGTTCATGAGTTTGAGCCACACGTAGAGCTCTGTGCTGACAGCTTGGAGCCTGGAGCCTGCTTCAGATTCTGTGTCTCCTCTCTCTGCCCCTCCCCGACTCATGCTCTGTTTCTTTCTATCCCCAAAATAAGTAAACCTTAAAAAAAAATAGTAAATAAGTAGCCACTTTATCATCAGAAACCATGGAGGTCAGATGGCAATGGAATAACAAATTCATAGTGTTGAAAGAAAAAAAACAAAACAAAATTGCCAACCAAGAATTCTATGCCCAATAAAACTGTTCTTCATAAATGAGGGAGAAATTAAAAGGTTCTTAGACAAACAAAAGCTGAGGGTGTGTTTTACCAATGGACCTTACAAGAAATGCTAAAGGGAATCTTACAGGTTGAAATTAAAGGACACTAGACAGTACTTCAAAGTGATGAGAAAAGAAATAAAGATCTTAATAAAGGTAAATAGAGGGGCAAATGTAAAAGTCAGTAATATTGTATTTTGGGGTCATAACTATTTCTTATTTCCTAAGGACGTGAAAGACAAATGCACAAAAATGGATAAATGTATGTTATTGGGCACACAATGATTAAAGATGAATTTGTAACAATAATAACATAGAGTGGGGACTAAACTGCATAGAAACAGAGTTTTTATTGCTATTGATAGTAAGTTAACAACAATTTAAACCAGATTGTTATAAAATTAAGACGTTATGTAATCTTGTAGGAAACGTTAAAAATATATACAAAAGAAAATGATAGTGGAATAAAAATGGCCCCTTATGAAAAAATCAACCCAATACACAAAATGTAATGAAAAACTGAAGGTCCCAAAGGCATAAGACATACAGAAACAGCCAAATGCAGAGGTGAGTCCTTCCTTATCAGTAATCATGTTAAATATAAATGAATTAAATTCTCTAACCAAAAGGCAGATATTGACAAAGGGGAACAAAAGATGATCCACCTACAGGCTGTTTATAAAAAATGCACTTAAGGTGCCAAAATATACATAGGTTGAAAGTGAAATGATAGAAAAGATATTCCATGCTAATAGTAACCAAGAGAGAGTTGGAGTGGCTGTACTATCAGATAAATATACTTAAATCAGAAATTGTTATAAGAGACAATGAAGGTCATTATATATGGACAAAAGTATCAATCCACCAATAAAATATGAAAATTATAAATATGAATGCATCAAACAAGAGCACTAAAAAAGGGCAGCAAAGATTGAAAAAATTGAAAGTAGAAATACAGTTCTACAAGAATAGTTGCATGCTTCCTAACCCTACAATCAAAAATGACTAGAACAACTAGATGAAAATTGATAAAAATATAGGCCTGGAACAGAATAACACTATGAACTGGTTAGACTGAAAGACATTTCTAGAACTCTTCATCCAATAACAACAAAATACACATTCTTTTCGGGCGTAGATGAAACATTCTTTAGGACAGATCATATGCTAGACCATAAAAAGGACTCCATAAATTTAAAAGCATTTATATCACACAACATATATTTTCCAATGGCAATGAAATGAAGGTAGAAATCAATAGTGAGAAGAAGACTGGAAAATTTTAAAATATGTGGACTTTAAGCTACAGTTTCTTAAATGACCAACTGAGCAATTAGAAATAAATCACAAGGAATATTATAAAAATACTTAGAAAAAAATGCAAATGAAAACAGAACATAATGAAACTTAGAGAATGAAATTTATAGTTATAAATTGCTACATTATAAAAGAAGAAAGATCTCAAACTTATAATTGTACTCCTTGAGCAATGGGAAAAATTAGAGAATACTAAATATAAAGTAGTATGAAGGAAGGAAATTATAAGTATTGAGTAAAGGGGAATAAAAGAGACAAATAGGTTGAAAGTAAACAGATGGAAAAGATATTCCATACAAACAGTAATCAAAAGAAAGCTGAGGTGGCTATATTAATATCAGACAAAATATTTTTTAAATCAAAAAATGCTTTGAGACAAAAAAGGACAGTTGTTACTTAAAGGGTCAATTCCTCAAGAAAATACAACAATTATACACATATACACACAAAGCAACAGTGCCCCAGAACATATGAAGCAAATATTGACATATTTGAAGGGAGAAATGATGAGTTCTACATTAATCTTCGGAGATTTCCATACACTACTTTCAATAATGGTAAAACATCTAGAAAGAAGACCAATAAAAACAGAGAGTACTTGAAAAACATTATAAGCCAAACAGAACTAAGAGGCATATATAGAAACTCACAGCAGAACACACCCACCTTTTTTTCATGTTACAGTATATGTTAGATCACAATACATGTAAAAAGATTGAAATCATATAGAGTATGCAGAAATTAATAACAAAACAGGAAAATCCGTAAAACTGTCAAAAGGAACAACACACTCTTAAACAACTAATGTGTCAGAGAAGAAAAACAAGAAAAATTGTAAAGACTTTGAGAGAATTAAGATAAAAATATAGCATACCAAAACTAGGAGAAGTCACTTATGAGAGGAAAATTTATAGGAGTAAATACCTACATAAAAAACAACAACAACAACAACAAACAAACCTGGCTCGCTCAATCAAAAACCTGATGTTATAGCTGAAAGAACTAGAAGAAACCCAGAGCTAGCGCAAGGAAGGAAATAATAAAGGTCTGACTGAGATAAATAAAATAGATCCTAGGAAAGCAATAGAGAAAATCAATGAAATCAATGATGTTTTTTTTTAAAAGATAAACAAAATGGACAGATCATTAGTTACACTGACAAAGACAATCAGAAAGATGGCATAGATAATTAAACTCAGAAATGAAGAGTGGGGGGGCACCTGGGTGGCTCAGTTGGTTAAGTGCCCTGCTCTTGATTTCAGCTTAGGTCATGATCTCACAGTTCATGAAATCAAGCCTTACATCTGGCTCTGTGTTGACGGAGTAGAGCCTGCTTGGAATTCTCTGTCTCTCTCTCTCTCTCTGCCCCTGACTTTCCCACACATTGTCTCTCTCCAAATAAGTAAATAGACATTTTTTTAAAAAGGAAGAAATGAAAGTAGAGGCACTGCTACCACCCATAGAAAAATAAAAAGTACTATAATATAATACTATGGATAATCTTACACGAACAAATTAGACAATCTAGATGAAATGGACAAATTACTAGAAACACGCATATTACCAAAACTGGCTCATGAAGAAATAGAAACTGTGAACGAATCTATAAAAAGTAGAGATTGAATCTATAATAAAAACCTCCCAACAAAACACAGGACCAGATGGCTTCACTGGTGAATTCTACCAAACAGTTTAAAAAGACTTAACACCCATCCTTCATATATTCTTCCAAAAACTAGAAGAGGAAAGAACACTTCCTAACACATTTTATGAGGTCAACATTACTTTGATACCAAAGCTATGTAAAGACATCATTAGAAATGAAAACTATGGACTTACATCCCTTATGAGTATAGATGTAAAAATCCTCAACAGAATACTAACAAACCAAATCCAAGAGCATATTAAAGAGTTTTACACGATGGCATAGTTAAATTTATCTCAGTAATTCAAGAGTGGTTTAACACTTAAAAAAAATCATCACCACATTATAGAATTAAGGGAAAAAATAGCACATGATCTTCCATGATCTTCTTAATTAAGCAGAAAATTCACATGAGAAAATGCAGTATCTTTTCATGATACAACTCTCTGAAAACTAGAAACAAAATAACATGTAATGTGATAAAGGAAAATTATGAAAAGCTTGCAGATTACTTCAAACTCAATGTTGATTAGTATTATCTGAAAGCTTCACCAGTAAGATCAGTAACAAGACAAGAATACCTGCTTTCACCAATGCTGGTCAACACTGTAAAGAAATTTCTAGCCAGGCAATTATTCAGGAGAAAGAAATGAAAGTTATCCAAATTGGAAAAGAAGAAGTAAAATTACAGATGACATGATCCTATGTATAGAAAATCCCCAAAACCTATAAGAAGGCTACGACAGCTAGTAAATTCAAAAGCAAAGTTGTAGGGTATAAAGTCAAACTTGCAGCTTACAAAAATCAGTTGTGTTTCCACATTCCGGGAATGAATAATATGAAAAAGCAATGAGGAAACAATTCCATTTAAAGTAGCATTCAAAAAATGGTTCACTTAGGAATAGATTAAACCAAGTTTATGACAGATGTGTACTTTGAACACCATAAAGCATTGGTAAAATAAAATAATTGAAATAAATAGAAAGACACCTTGCATTCATTGAAGACAATGTTTTAAATATGTCAACATTATTTAATGCAATATACAAATTAAAAGCAATGCTATGGAAATGCATGGAAAACCCTATGTCAAATTCATATGTAATTGCCAGGAAAACTCAAGAACCAAAAAATAAATATTTAAAAAGAACAAAATTAGAGTTGTCACACTTCCTGTTTGGAAATCTTTGTAGCAAAAGCAACATATTCAAAACATAAGGATAGACCTCTAAACCAATGAAATAGAATCGAAAGCCCATAAGTAAACCACACCCAAGAAAAATCAATTTTGTAAATGTTTATTTATTTATTTTGAGAGAGAGAGAGAGAGAGAGAGAGAGAGAGAGAGAGAGATGGTGATCAAGGGAGGGGCAGAAAGAAAGGGAGAGAATCCCAAGCAGGCACCATGCTGTCAGCATAGGGCCCAATGCAGGGCTAGATCTCACAAACCATGAGATCATGACCTCAGCCGAAATCAAGAATCAGATGCTTAACCGACAGAACCACTCAGGCGCCCCAAAGAGCAATCAATTTTTGGCAAGGGTGCCAAGCTATTTCAAAGAGTAAAGAATAGTCTCTTCAACAGATGGTGTTGGGTCAACTGCACAGCCACAAGCAAAAGAATGAATTGAGATCCCTTCCTCACACCATATACAAACATTAACATCAAATGGATCAATAACATAAATATCAAACTTTTGAAAAAAAAACATAGGAATAAATTTTCATAACCTTAGTCTTGGCAAATAATTTTTAGATATGATACATACATGAGTAAAACCTAAGAGAAAACATGAGAAAAACATGAGGGAAGAAAAGTAAATTGAAGTTTGTAAAAGTGAAAATTCTGGGCATCACAGAACAAAATGAAAAGACAACTTACAAAATTGGAGAATATATTTGAAAATCATATACCTGATAAATTTGTAATATCCTGACTTATAACTAATTCTCACAATTCAACAACAGTAAAGACAACCCAATTTTTTAAATGTGAAAATAAGTGGAATGGACATTTATCCAAAGAAATTATACAAATGACCACTTAGTACATGGCCAATAAACAGTAATAATTCATTAGTTGTATTAGTTTTCTAGGGCTGCCTTAACAAAGCACCACAAACTGGGTGACTGAAACAACAGAAATTAATGGTCTCACAATCTGGAGGTTCGAAGTGTAAGGGCAGGTTGTCAACAGGATTCATTCCTTCTCAAGGTTGTTAGGAAGAATTAGTCTATCCTTATGTTTTGACTATGTTGCTTTTTCTACAAAGATTTCTAAACAGGAAGTGTGAGAACTCCAATTTTGTTGTTTTTAAATATTTATTTTTTTGGTTCTTGAGTTTCCTGGCAATTACATATGAATTTAATATAGGGTTTTCCATGTCTACATAAAAAGGCCTTTTGAATTTTGATAGCATTGCTTTTAATTTGTATATTGCATTAAATAATGTTGACATATTTAAAACATTGTCTTCAAATGGCAGATTGCCTCTCTTAGAGTCTAAAGCTTCAGGGGTTCTTTGAATTATAGGGGATATTTTTCCTGTGTCTTCACAACTTCCCTCTATAAGTATTGGCCTCTTTATCTAAATGTCCACCTTTTTCTCAGGACATCAGATTCAGGGCCCACCCTAATGATCTCATCTTGCTTTGATCATCCACAAAGATGCCTTTCCAAATAAGATCTCACAGATGGGCATAGGGGGTTAAGATTTCAACATATTTGGGTAGACACAATTAACTATAATAAGGGAAGCGTAAATCAAACTATAATGAGATGGTTGGTTAATTATTAAAAAGAAAAAAAAATACACCAAAATAACTAAAAACAGAAAATAACGAGTATTGGGGAGTATGTGGGGAAATTGGAACCCCTATACATTGCTGGTGTGAATGCAAAAATGGTTCATAATCTGTGGAAGAGAGTTTGGCAGTTTCTTGAAAAGCTCTACATTATCAACCTGCAATCTCACTCTAAAAACACTATAAACAAGTATAGGTACACGCATGTTCAGAGAAGCATTATTCACAATAGCCAAATGGTTGGAATAGTCCCAAAGTCCATCAGTAGATGAATGTATAAACAACCTGTGGGATGTATATACCATAGGATGATTGTTGGCCATAAGAAGGAATGGTGCACTGACACCTGCTATAACGTAGATGCACCTCAAAATACTATGTCAAGTGAAAGAAGCCATACAGAAAATATCACATATCTATGATTCAGTTTTATATGAAATACCCAGAATTTGATGAATGCCTGGAGACAAATGGCAGATTCATTGTTTCCAGGGGTTGAAGGGAGGAGAGAATTTGGAGAAACTGCTTAACGGGTCAGGGTTTTATTTTGAAAGGATGAAATCTTTTGGAGCCCAATGCGTGTGTTGGTTGCACCATATTATAAGTGTACAGAACACCACTGAATTTTTCATGTTAAAATAGTTAATTTTAGGGGCACCTGGATGGCTTAGTCAGGTAAGCATCCCCTTCTTGGTTTCAGCTCAGGTCACGATCTCATAGGTTCATGGGTTTGAGCCCCACATCGGGTTCTACACTGACAATGTGGGGTCTGCTTGGGATTCTCTCTCTTTCTCCCTCTCTCTCTGCCCCTTCCTTGCTCCTGCTCTCTTTCTCAAAATAAAATAAACTTTAAAAAAAGTTAATTTTGTACTATGTAAATTTCACTTCAATGCATTATCTTTTAAAAACATTGGAAGCCATCTGGAAGGAATAGCTGATTTTGAGACTGGAGTAATAAATATACAGGATGATCCTGGAAGGTCTTACAGGTCAGGAAATGCCATATATATAAAGGCACACAGCAGCCAAGTGAAACATTCCCAACGGCCAAAGTTGGAGTAATTTGAAAATCAAAATTAGCAACACTATATTAAAATATAACACAAGTATAAAATATATATTCGCGAGTCCTTACTTATTTTTAAAGGTAATTGGATATATAAATAAAAGAGACAAGGCAAATCTCACTTGTACAAGAATTCTAATTAATTTTTAGATGCTCCACCCTTAAGTTGGTGAATCTAACTTTCTGCTGTGTTAAGTGTTGGCTGATTTTACAGTCTTTGCCTTTGAAAGTGTCCAGCATGGAAGAGGACAAAGTAGGAACTTTAAAGTGGAGAAGTCTGACAGATACTACTCCAGCAGGGTGAGATCAAGATTCACATCAACAGTAGTAAAAAAACATTGACCGTAGGTACCCTGGATGATACTTTACCTCTCTGGGTCATTCTCCTGAAAGCCCGTAGCCACAGTTCACTTCTGAGAAAACAGCAATCAACTCTCAATTGAGAGAGCCTACAAAATATATTGCCAGCGATCCTCAAAACCCTCAAGGCTTTCAGAAATGAGGAAAGTCTGAGAAAATAGCCCTGCCAAGGTAAGTCTAAAAACACATGGTGACCTACTGTAATGTAAAAAGTGTGGATCTTTAAAATAGAGAAAGTATTAGGTAAAAACTAAGAAAATCTGAATAAAATACAGACTAATTAATGATGTACTCATCTTTGTTTATTAATTGTGACAAACGTATCATGCTATTGTATGATTTTAATCATAGAGGAGAATGTGTGTTATCTGGGGACTCCACACTGTTGTCTTAAAGTAACAAATCTCTTCTGTAAATCTAAAATCCTTATAGGGGTGCCTGGGTGGCTCAGGCTGTTGACTGTCCAGCTGTTGATTTCGGATCAGGTTATGATCCCAGGGTTTTGGGTTCAAGCCCTGTGTGCAGCATGGAGCCCGCTTAAGATTATGTCTTTCCTTCTCTCTCTCTGCCTTTCTCCCCAGCTTGTGCACGCTCTCCCTCAAAATAAAATAAAATAAAATAAAATAAAATAAAATAAAATAAAATAAAATAAAATAAAATAAAATAATAAAATAAAATAAAATAAAATAAAATAAAATGTATTAATCAATAGTTTGTCATATACAAAAAACAAAAACAGGAGTGGTGTTAAAATTGCACTTTCCAGTTCTACCTCACTTTCATCACGGATTTGGTAACAGATTAAAAGAACAAATGTTGAATGCTTATTTCTCAAATTATTTTAGAAGAGACATCTGGATTACATATGAAATTATGAGTGTAATTGTAGGCTTTCTTTTTATTGATATGTGTGTGTGTGTGTGTGTGTGTGTGTGTGTTCCCGAGACAACAGAGAAGTTGCACGGTTGTTTAAACTTCTCTGCCACATTTACAAAACCATTCACAGGATATTCATGCAAGCAAATAAATATTAATCTAAACTATACACTTAGAAAATACACTAAAATAGATTTCACAAACTAATAAGGATTTAGTACCTGTTATTATAATCAACCCTTCTGATTCAATTATTACACTGTAAGTGAGGGGACGTGAAATAATTTAAAAATCATTCATATTCACTCTCCATGTCTTCCCTTGCCGAGTGGCTGTTAATAATTGCTACTTCTTGAGAGAGATGAAATGTTATATTCCCTTACAATTTATGTTTTCAAATTTATTTTTCTGTACTCTTCTAGGATAACAGCTTTCATCCAAAACATTAAATTAAGCTTTAAGTTATGGAAGCATTTGTGAAATAACAAATCTGCATTCAGCTTCCTCCTTTCACTGCATTATTGCACGTCATGGTGTCAGAATCTCTCTGCACACGAAGATATACTGTGAAACTTTGCTATCTGTTTATTGATGAATCACATAATCATTTAACCACAATTAGAAACAGAATAAATTGTAGCTGCTTCAAATTCTGTTAGCTCATGAAGACGTACTTAAATGTCAAAATATATTCGTAGGAAAGGAAAAAAATAGCGTAAGTAATTTAATTGAGCTGAATTTTTATATTTCACTAATGGGTATAATCACTGTTCCACTGACAGCATAAGTCATTTTTGTGCACAGCGGGAAACCACAGGGAAACGTATTTTATCCTTTATAGGCCATGGCATTATGAATTTGTCCATGCCATCCACCGCCGATGAGCCAACTCTCTTTGAAAGCGATTTGTTTTCTGGTAAATTTCAAAATGCAAATTGTTATAATCTTAAAATTAATTTTCCTGGCACACGATTTCACTCCCGTTGATATACCTGCTACCTCATTCTACATGACGTTCCTCTGGAAACACATATAATAAAGTATTTTTCCTAATATTTTTTTTCAGGGATGTTAAACCTGACCTTGTTAGTTTACAATAAACGAGACAACACAACTTGGGTTCAATCTCTTCTTTAATAGTACTCTAAGCTGTGGTGTAGTGGTTAAGAGGACAGACTCTGGAAACAGCTTATCTGTTCCAGGTACCAAGGTTCTGACCCTGATTATCTGTGTGTTGTTAGCCAAGTTGCTTAGTCCTGTTGCAACTTAGGGTCCATATCTATAAATGGGGATCATCATACAGGTAGCTCTTTAATTCCTTAGCTGTAACTCTTGGGTTCAGATGTATTTCGGAATTAAGAATTTTGCAAATGTATTTGAAAACAGTGTGGTGTAGATACACTACATTATGTATGATTCTTGGAGGGATCTAGAACTTCACTCTAGTAAAAAACATTCATAATTCCTCAATAAAACAAACACATACACTGTTAAGTGGGATACATTAAGAATGTAAGTAACAGGATGTCGATTCAGGACTTTTGCCCATTTCCATTAGGAAGGGATTTCTGGTATTCAGAATTGAGAACAAGGAATTGTGGGCTGATTATAAATTTGCCATAGTATTTGGAAAGTTAAGTTGGTTGTGATACGTTAAGCCCTTAGAACAACACCAGGCACCTACTGCTGACTCAATCTATTTTGGTTCCATAATGATCATGTCTAGTCTCTTCCTGACAAGAATTCACCAATGCTGCAGAACCATCTACACCTGTCCTCTAATCCACTAACCAAATAGCCACATTTCTTTCCTATGCCTTTCATAACATTGCTTCTCTAATGGCACTTTTCACAAAGTTTTCAAAACAAGATAAATTCTACTTGATTCTTAAAGAATTCTTAGAACTCTTAAGCTATGTTATTTTTTTCTCCTCTAACTTAAAGTGCTTAGTAAATAAAACTTTCACTTAAAAGTTAAATATATATGCAAATATAATTTTCTTGTCTTAGCTGTATTATATCTGTATCATATGTCCATATACATATTCTTCATTATATTTACATAATTTATGTATAACTATATGATAAATAAATCAAGATAAAAATAAGTGCATTTTAATAACACTTAAATATTTTTTGTGATAAATGTTGTAATATTATTAGTATATAAATCATTTAGACCTAGACTATTTTAGATTCTTATAGGTAATTTGCTGGCAAGTTAGATTCTACTGAGCACATATCTATCTTTCCTCATTTTCTTCAGTTTATACAAACTGTAATTTCCTAGATTTTAGGAACAAGATCTTTTCCTTACAGGAAATTCCAGAGAACCCAAAACACAATAGATTATGTTACGTGTTAATATGTGTTAATGACTTGTGGCCAGGCACCTATATCACATAGCCACCATCTGAAGTAGAACTATATCTAATTTTAACTAAAAACAAAAATAATTTTTAACATCTTACTTTAAAAATATATTCTAAAATAGTATTTCAAAAATCATATCCATAATTTACATTGAAAACTTCTAAGCTATATTGAATATTTTATCCATATTTATTTATTTATTTATAACAGGATATATCACCATTTTAGAGTAAGTGGACTCATTATCTGCTAATTTTTTACAACATGATAGATCTTCACTACTAAGTAGAAGAAGTACTTTTGCAGGGGTTTTTATGAGATTTTTAGCAATGATAAAGTTGGAATTCTTCTAATCTCTAATTTAAAAGAAACAAAGACTATGGATTGATTTCACAACCCTGATTCTTTTTACACTCATTTTACATTCTCTTTTCATTAAAGTTTTACAGAGATGTAATTTTTTGTACTATGTTGTGTCAGGAAAGTTGGACTCAAACTTCCATTTTTGAATATTTAAAATTTTTAATTGAGCAGCCATATCTTTGAAAGCAAGAAGCAGGACAAATGCATTTTTTAGTTTTTATTTATTTTTTTTTTAAATTTTTTTTTTCAACGTTTATTTATTTTTGGGACAGAGAGAGACAGAGCATGAACGGGGGAGGGGCAGAGAGAGAGGGAGACACAGAATCGGAAACAGGCTCCAGGCTCTGAGTCATCAGCCCAGAGCCCGACGCGGGGCTCGAACTCACAGACCGCGAGATCGTGACCTGGCTGAAGTCGGACGCTTAACCGACTGCGCCACCCAGGCGCCCCTGCATTTTTTAGTTTTTAAAAAAATATTATAACAATGTATCTGTGGAAGTTTCCCAAGGTTGCAAAAGTCATTTGTTTATAAGTGTATGAAAGCAGGAGAAAATAAGAGACGTTATGTTATTAACAATTTCCTCTCCAAGTCAGAAGATAAATTGAGATACTATGACGTCACAATGGTATGAAAAATAACCATTGCTATAACATAACAAAAGTGTGGGGCAAGTTGCTATTAAAACTCTTCTTTGTTATAATATAAACTGGTAGAGATACTTTGTTAAAAATTTTAAACATGCATGTTAAGATAAACAAAAATGTAAAAGTATTTGCAGATGGTTTAAAATACATTTAATTTACCAACTTCTATTGAGATTTGCATTTATCTGAAATCATATAACTACATCTATAATTTTCTTTTGAAAATAAGTGTATATGAATGAAACATTTTTGGAATATTGCACGTGATTTTAAAAGACCGGCATAAATGACATATGCTAACAATTGACCTTGACCCTATGTCAGCTCTCTGGCAACTTCATGTCCCTGAAACTCAACTGAGGGCCAAGTGGTAAGTGAAAAATTACCTCTAAGAATTGAAAGTGATGCCACAGAATTTTCTATAGTGCACAACATTTACTTATGGAAGAGCCCTTCATGTCCTCTACCAAGATTTAATCTTGTTTTAAGTAAAAATGTAATAGCTCGATTGCTTCATTCCCCATCTTTTTTGTTTGTTTGTTTCCAGTGATATTCTTTTTTGGTATGGTTAACACACAATAACACATTAATTTCATGGGTGCAACATAGTGATTTGACAAGTTCATGGGTTATTCCATGTTCACTACAAGTGCATCGCTATTAGAATATCATTGACTCCATTCCCTATGCTGTGCCTTTCATTCCCAGGATTTATTCATTCCATAACTAGAAGCCCTGTATTCCCAATCTTAAATCGTATCAGAAGTATCAATTTAGGAAAGAGAGGGTGGTACGTATTGCAGGGCACATTTATAGGAAGTAATGACACTGACCGTCAGAGACGAACATGACAGGAAACTATAGTAGGCACAATACAATGATCCACAAACCAAATGTATGGGGGCCCTGTAGTGCAAATGGGGCCTTTACTGAAAATATTTTTTGTACATAATAGTAATACCTGATAGAATAACCATTTTGCAGGGAAACATCATTTCAAATTGTTGCACTTAGTTGTGAAAAAACACTTAAGTACGTCCTGTTGATATTTTTGTGAAGGTAGGTATATTCCTCCATCCCAATTAATGGGAAATTATCCCATGGCTGCTCACTCCTATCTAAAAGATCTAGTTATATAAGTTAATTCATTTACTTGAGGGCTCCAGAAAAATTAGGTTTTACTAGATTTTGAGCAGAAACACAATGATTCTTAGTGTTCCTTTTAGACAATAAAATAATTGCCTTGAAAAGATAGTTCCATGATGACAAGGATGTAACTTTTGGCATGAGAATGAAATCATGTTTGCACCCCTCCTTGTATGATTTTGAACTTTAATTTCTGCACATATAAAATGCTGACCACCGTAATATTTTCACTGGGCTATTACGGAAGTGAAATGAAAAGAGTACAGTTTTTGACTTCCATTCGTTGCTCAAGTAACGTCGACTCCCTTTTTCTTTTCTCTGTTTCCCTCCTTTCAGTTTTCACCTATAGATGCAGGGGAAACTGACTTTCCTAAAACAGTAAGAATACAATCACAATCTGTTCAAAAATCTAGATGCTCTCTCTCTGAAAGAAACTAATCTGATAATTCTGGAATAAAAATAGCAATTATTAACCATTAGAACACTTATGGTAACTCTTCCATTGAAATGGAAACGACACCCTACCCGCATTATATGTGATGGTCATCGCATGCATCTTCCACATTGTTTCTCTAATCTGCTTGTTTCTTTAAGTTTGCTAAAGAATGCTACTAATCTAATTTGTGCATTTTACACTGATTTCTAAGGTAGGATTTGGCCTCCTCCATTATTTGTGAGGGGCTAATCAGGGTCAAAAGATAAAGGAGACTTATGGAATGTGATCAGACACTGTTCCAGAGAGATAAGAATGTTTTAAGTGGGTGTTGTAAGGACAACCTGACCACAGTTTCAGGTGAGACATGAATAAAGAATGGGCATTTGCAGACACTATGAAAGTGAAGAAATATGAGCACAAGAACGTTAAAGGGAGGGGAGTTGTATTTGTTACATACAAATTCAACATTAAAACAGATCCTTAGGAAAACAAATCTGAATTTTAAAATGCAAACCATTGGCCAAGATGTATTAAAACTCCATTAAGCATTTTAGAAGACAGCTTCTGATTTCTCAGTGTGTCTAAGCTTTAAAGAATGCATGTCAGAAGTAAGAAAAGAATAATGTTGATCAAAAGGCTGGATTTCTTGTAAAGAACATATGAAAAAGCAATAAATGAGAAAGAGCTTTTCATACAACAGTAATTTGAAAGTTTTTTTTTCTAATAGAATATACATAGAACTAGAGGGAAGAACTTTACTTGTTATTGAAAGTTAACACAGTAGTATCTCACTCCTCTGCTCATTCCTATCCCATATGTCTCCTATAAAGCAAGAAAACAAAAAGAATAATCTCAACATTATCCATCACTGTACCTTACTCCAAACCATCAAGACATTACAAATATGGATTTAGGATCCAGAATATCGTTTCTACCATTATTAACATAATAATAATTATGTGTATGACACATTTATTTTGCTAAATATTTCCTTCAACATCACCAACAGGGGAATAATCAATCCTCACAAAGGTGCATATATGTTTGGCCAGAGAGTAGGGATCTACATAGTTTCTTGGTAGTTCATATTTTAAGGTCAAAATGCTAGCAGAGAATATTTCCCAAGAGTTGTTCAGCTCGCGTTAACTCTACCTCATGCCTAAGTCACAAATGGTAAGTAGTTCTGGGGACTCATCACTAGGTTTGATGTGATCACCCAATAATCAGGGAGCAAGCAGGTCAGTGGTTGCTAACTCAAGCACCATTGCTTGTGTGACCCCAGTCTATGGAAAATATGATACACAGCTTATCATATAAAGCTGAGTTATCATCCATAGGGATAATGCATGCTTTGTTTGGCCATAAGCCCATAAATCATTTAAACAGCCCAATGCAGTAGCCTTTTCACAGAAATGCAAATTTTCAAAAATTTTTTTGAGTTGAAAGATTATCTCAGCACATATTTAAAAAATATATTTGTAATGAGGCACACTTCACGTACGAATGCACAGATCTTTTCAGGTTACTGAATTGTTAAAATGGGTAAAGTTGGTGAGTTGAATAATTGAATATGCCCACCATCCAAACAAGAAATGACACACTTTCATTACCCAGAAACTTTCCTCAGGTTTCGTATCATTCAATTTCTGCCATTCTCCAATCCGCCTAAGGGAAACATTTCTGACTTTCCAAATCATCAAGAAATTTTGTATCTTCTTGGCCACCACACAAGTGGAATCACGCAATGTGTAATTGCTGTGTATATGTCTGAGTGCTTTTGCTAAGCAATGTTTTATGAGATTCATTCATGTTGTATATTTCAGAAGGTTCTGTTTGCTTCCTTTTCCTTTTTCTTTTCTGAACACTAAGCTATTGTACGGGTAGACACAAATCTTCCAAATAGTTCTGTGACCTGGTTGTACCTTTCATGCTTCTGGGAACACCCCACTGGTCTAACTCTTTCCCAGTATTTTAGTGTTGTGGGTCTTATTTCAGCGATGCTAATGCCATCTGACTGTGGTTTTACATTTGCGATTCTCCAATAACTAATCGTGCTGAACACTTTTCTTTTTGTTATTGACCATGTGCTGTTGGATATATCTTCTGCCTTGGGTCTGGTGTTTTGCTTAATTTTATTGGGTTGATTGTGTTAAAGATGTGTAAGGATGCTTTAGATGTTCTAAAAATATTTTTTTTAAATATTTTTAACATTCATTTATTTTTGAGAGACAGAGAGAGGAAGAGCATGAGCAGGGGAGGGGGAGAGAGAGAGACACACAGAATCCGAAGTAGGTTCCAGGCTCTGAGCTATCAGCACAGAGCCTTACACAGGGCTCAAACTCACGAACTGCGAGACCATGCATGGCCTGAGCTGAAGTCGGGCGCTCAAACGACTGAGCCACCCAGACGCCCCTAAAAAGAGTTTTATATGTACTGTGAATACTTGCTCTGCCTGTGGCTTGTATACCCATTTGTTTTTTTAAAGAATTTTTTAATGTTTATTTATTTATTTATTTATTTATTTATTTATTTACTTTGAGAGAAAGAGAGAGAGAGAGAGAGCATGAGTAGGGGAGGGACAGAGAGAGGCAGAGTGAGAGAATCCCAAGCAGGCTTTGCACAAGAGTGCGACGTGGGGCTCCGATGTTGTCACAAGAGTCCGATGTGGGGCTCAAACTCAAACTGTGAGATCATGACCTGAGCCAAAAATCAAGAGTGAAATACTTAACCGAGTCACCCAGCCGCCCCTGCATACCCATATCTTAATGGTGAGCTTTGTTAGTGAACCTTATAAAATTATTATTATTACTTTGGGCTAATAGGCTTTCTTTTTAAGATCATTTAAAGGTTTAAGGAAAATCTTAGTGGAAAGTACAAAATTTCCAGATACTCCTCATCTCCACTGTTCGTGTAAGGGGCTATTTCTTACTCGCTCTTTTGCCTCCAGAGGCCTCTTAGATGAAGAAAATACATTTTTGTCTGGGCTTTGTAGAACAGACCGTGTGATCATTCTCTCAGCCCAATTGTTCATGTACAAAAAATCTAAATTCAAGTTGGAATTTAGCATGCTGTAGTTAAAACATAGGTCCAAGTTAAATTCTCTAAAATAGCTTTACCATGTATTTTCATTTGGGTGACTAGTGATTACTTAATGGTTAACCATTTTATTTTTCTGTTTTGTTATTTATCCAGTTTTATAAGAAATCCTAGACAGGAATGGGAATAAACCTTAGGACTTCAGCATGAAAACTGTATTTCTATCCCTTACAAACCAATTATAAAGATGGTCTTAATGGCTGGAAACTTGTGCAAATCAATGCACTTGAATTTAATGCAGTTTTTGTAAATTCCCTCTTTTATATTAAAAACTTGCATATGTACATTTTTTTTACATTGTTAAGAAAAGGAGAAGTCAGCCTTGGAAGCATTCTCATATGAAATGCATCAGTATTTATTAAAAAAAATTAATGTTTTATTTTATTTTTGGAGAGACAGAGAGAGACAAGGCACGAGCAGGGGAGAGGCAGAGAGGGAGACACAAAATCTAAAGCAGGCTTCAGGCTCTGAGCTGTCAGCACAGAGCCGGATGCAGGACTCAGACCCATGAATGCAAGATCATGACCTGAACAGAAGTCAGATGCTCGACAAACTGAGCCACCCAGGCGCCCCAGAAATGCATCAGTTTTTAAGCTGATTAAAAGTTTAATATAAGGCAACAGTGTGATAAGTCTATAAAAATGCTGTAGCAATCTTAGGGTTATTAATAAAGTATAATTTCAATACTCAGACATTGTAGTCTTATTTTGTTCATAAGTGATTAAGATATATCTGGAGAATTTGTTTCACTATTTATACAAATTTTGAAGCAATGTGTAGTTCAGACATTGCTCTATCTCTCTCTGTCTCAAAAATAAATAAACGTTAAAAAAAAAATTAAAAAAAAAGAAGAGTACACCTATCATGATAAGCACTGAGTAATGACGTGTAGAGTTATTGAATCACTCTATTACACACCTAAAACTAACATAACACTATATGTTAACTATACTGAAATTTAAAAAACTTACTTAAAAAATAGTCATGAATTCAAGGGAATGCAAATTTTCCCTCTTGGCAACCACAGGTGTGTTTACGTACAACTTGGTAATGTAAAAGAGCTTAACCTTTCCAACATAGATAATGGGCTATTTTTTTTTTTAATGTTTCTTTATTTTTAAGAGAGAAAGACACAGAGCATGAGTGGGGGAGGAGCAGAGAGAGAGGGAGGCATAGAATCCGAAACAGGCTCCAGCCTCTGAGCTGTCAGCACAGAGCCCGATGGGGGGCTCCAACTCATGAACTCTGAGATCATGAACTGAGCTGAAGTCAGACGCTTAACCCACTGAGCCACCCAGGCACCCCGGTAATGGGGTATTTTAAGAGGCAGTATGTATTCTTTCACTGTAGGTATCCTACTGCAAGACGGTGTAAGAAATATTTCTTAGTTGGGAAAGTTATCAAAAAAAAGTAATTGTAAGATTTCTTCAATCTAATTTTCTTTACATTCTCTTATAACACTTAGTATACCAAGAAATATTGAGATCACCATCACTTAACTTGAACTGACTTTTAAAAAAATAGTATGCAAG
Source organism: Lynx canadensis (assembly GCF_007474595.2). Lineage (NCBI taxonomy): Eukaryota > Metazoa > Chordata > Mammalia > Carnivora > Felidae > Lynx > Lynx canadensis. Next base: position 56,171,063 of record NC_044305.1, on the reverse strand, counting down.
TCATCGTATTGGCAATAATTTATAAAAGAATAAAGCTACAGCAAAAATAACATTATTCAGTATTTAAAAACAATGTTAAGTTTAGCCCACACCTTTGTATCCTGTAAATTTTGGTTCAGCACAAATATCAGAGTATACACTCTTATATATCCTTTTAGCAAAACAAGATGACCCAGGTTCTTATGCAAAATATTGCATGATGAAATCTTTCTCGCGGAATGGCCAACTCAATGAGAATATTGGAATTCTTTAAGTTTTTATTTTAAAAACGTACGGTTTTCTTCTCTGTTCTTGAGTTTCAGGAAATCTGTCTAGGATATTGTTTTCTTTTTGTATTTGTTTAAGTCTATTTATTTGTTTTGAGAGAGAGAGAGGGAGCAAGCACAGGCAGGGGAGGGATAGAGAACGGGGCGGGGGGAGGGGGTGGAAATTCACAGCAGACTCTGCACTGTCAGTGCCGAACCTGTCATGGGGCTCAAACTCACAAACATGATATCGTGACCTGGGCCGAAATCAAGAGTCAGATGCTTAACCAGTTGAGCCACCCAGGCGTCCCTGTCTAGGATATTATCATCTGAGAACTCAGAGTCTTGTATTTCGTTTATGACACCAATCGCATATTTGTTATTAGAGTCCAGAGTGTTATTTGCCATCTCTTTGTTTTCATGTTCTGATTCGTCTAATTGGGAAGTGGCCTCATTTACTAAGTTTTTGACAGGTACAGAAAAAAGGAAAATTCTGGATTGTAAGTTGTCTTCAATGAAAGTTAAGAATAGAGTATAATGGACTAAACATTTATAGTGTCTTCAGAATCTTTTTATGATGACAATAGTTTGCTCACACTATTTAAAAAAAAATACAAGAAGAAAAAATGAAAAAAAAGGTGATTTATTGAGTATTACATCATCTTTCCAGGAGATTCCAATATTCTTCCATGTTCTTATTATTTACTATTTTATGGCATAATTGACAAGTAATAATGAACTCAGATGAAATAATTCCTAGTATGATGGAGTGCCAAAAATATTTTCAGATATAGGCAAAATAAGATGATTGAGATCACATAGTATATCATAGACTTATACACAAATTCAGTGGATTGAAAGTCTTGTATGACATTTATGAGATAAAATGAGCTTTATTCAAGTGTTTAAATAAAGTTTATATTTAGAAGATTTCTAAAAATAATACCAAATCATGAAATATCAGTTAGGTGCTTCAACAAACAAACACACCAAAAAGACCCTCAAAATCCCAGATTGGATTCAATGTAACCATAAACAATTGATACTTTTTTTTTTAACATTTAACTTTTAAATTAAAGGAAACATATAAAAAGTAAATTTATATTCGATGTGTGTTCAAAAATAACCTCAAGCTAAATCCTAAAGCGTGTACTAAAAGTTGAGTCATCAAAGTTACAGTTTGTATTTGGTATTTAAGGTGAAAAAGAACAATAAAAATACATCTGAGGGGTGCCTGGGTGGCTCAGTTGATTAAGTGTCTGACTCTTGATTTTGGCTCAGGTCATGATCTCGTGATCATGAGCCTGAGCCCCACATCGGGCTCTGTACTGACAAGATTTGCTCTCTCTCCCATTCTCTCTGCCCCTCCTTGGCTTGTGCTTTCACTCTCTCTCTCTCAAAGTAAATAAATAAACATTAAATTAAAAAAAAGGGATATAGTTGAGATAGATTTTCAGCAATGACTATCAATAAAACAAGTTTTCTACCCTGCCAAACGATTCATTTCTTCATGTAAAGTCAGACTTTGAGAGTGTATTCCTTCACAGCTGTAGTATATACTCTGGGGAAGTATATGAAGGTGTCCAGCTTTCATAAAGGAAATTGTTCTGTTTATCTGTTAGTGTATACTAAGCTACCAAACAGCTTGGTAACTTACAACAGCAATTATATTTTGCTCAAGATTTTGTGAGTCAAAAATTTGGGAAGGGGCTCATCTGGGCAGTTTGATATCAACTGGGATGGCTACAAGTAAGACACCTGCTTCCAACAGACCACATTCATTGTGCTGCTTGGAGTCTTTTTCTCCACATGGCGCTTCACTCTCCAGGGCCTACTCAGGTGGCCTGAGTGTCCCGCAACATGGGGGTGTTAGGGGAGTTAGATTTTCCTCAATAGCAGCTGGATTCCCCTCAGGGAATGTTTCCAGGGATCTAGATGGAAACTGTAAGCTTTCTTAAGAACTGGCCTTGAAAATCCCATAGTGTTATTTCTACTGCGTTATTTTGGCGCAGTGACCAATTCACCTCACTTGTCTGGGACTTTGCCAGTTACAGGGCTTTCCATTCTCGGAGAGCCTCTACAATTCCAGCAAACCTGAATGGTTGGTCACCCTATCTATATATCATCTAAGTTATGAAAGCTGGCCTAGATTCAAGGGGAAGAGGATGTGGGAGAAGTAGCAAAATATATGTGGCCATGTTTACGCTCCTACGGTCCTTTATAGGACTACAAACAACTTAGAGTCCTAACACATTCAAAATATGACCATCATGCCAACTAGCTCAAGCTTGAGAAGCAAGTTCTCATCTACTAAATGATGTCCAATATGGATGAGGCCCTTTGGTACCTTGTCCTCAAGTATGGTTCTTGTCCGTCTGAATTCCTATATCGCAATAGAAACAAGTTGCTTGCCTGTCCCACTCACTCAGCATACAGTGCTGAGTCAGAGATAGGACAACTGCAATAAACACTCATATTAAAAAAAATGATGACAGGAGGTACCAAGTGCTCACTGATCCATGAGTTCTGGAAGTTAGCTGGAAATACATGGTCAAATTGCCCAGGGCTCAATCTGAGCTTCTGGGAATGGTTCCCCCTGGCTCTTGGGCTCTACCTTCTCGACGCTTGGGTTCACCCTTTGAATCATTTCTTCTTTTCTTTAAGAAATGGCTTATCTTCACAACTGTGTACTTTTCTCCAGCCTGGTTCGTAGAAGATGGAGAGTCCAAAGGTCTCTTCATTTGGAACTGAGTTGCCCTTTATAAAATCAAGCTATTCAAATTTCTTTAAAAACTTTGTCACCTTCCTGTGTATCAAATTACAATCATCTCCACCAGACAAAATCCCACCAATGTTTCTTTCCAGACTTTTCTCCATTTGGGGCTGAGTGTCGGAGTGCTGTAGTTAAGATACTTGGAAGCATTTTGTCTAATTCAAAGGGTCTACAAAGCATGTCATTAAGATTCAGAGAGGTCTTTTCTTCTAGTAGAGAGGATCTAAGAGGCACACACCTTTAATAATCTTATGATTTCCACTAGAAAATCATATGTATCTTATTGAAGTCTCAATAAAGAATTTTAAATTTCTATTATTGAGAGCTGTACCCTTTGACCTTGCCTTACTAGTAAACCCTGGATTGGATAGTTTCCCTGAGCCCAGAGAATTTTGCCAGGAGAAACCATGAATGAAAACAAGTTATTTATTTATTTATTTATTCATTTTCTTTATTCAGAGAGAGAGAAAGAGTGAGCAGTGGAGGGCCAGACAGAGAGGGAGAGAGAGAGAATCTCAAGCAGGCCCTGTGCTGTCAGTGCAGAGCCCAACGCGGGGCTGGAACTCATGAACCTGTGAGATCACGACCTGAGCAGAAATCAAGACTTGGACGCTTAACCGACTGAACCACCCAGGGACTCCCATAAAAATTTTAGTTTTGAATCTAGCAAGTCTTTCTTCCTTTATATTTCCTCTACATTCTCCTTAAACATGGGAAACTCACTTTTCTTTTCTTTTGTGTTTTTACTCTATCCATGTTTTCCCATATGCAGACCAAAAAAAAAAAAAAAAAAAAGCATTTTGAACTTTTACCGTCTACCTGAAAATATCCGTAGCCAAATATACAAGAGTCTCTAGTTGCATAATCTATTTCCTTCATTGTCACAGACAACAGTGTTGCCAAACTTTTACTACAGAAGAAGGTGTTTTGTTTTGTTTTGTTTTCCAGTTTTCAGTAGCAATTTCCTCGTTGTCCTTTAAGCTCTCACTAACAGTTTCCAACACCAGCAAGGACATTTGGGGGGAAAAGTCTTCCAATCAGGCAACTGGTTTATTTATTCATTCACCAATTAGTTTGTGAGAGTCTGTCATGTACAAAACCCCACAGGAAGTGCTGTAGGAAATGTGACCTGCTATGCCTGGGTCTTGAACACCTAAATTAACATAACAAGAGGTAGGAAGGGATAAGTGCTGAATAAAAAGATGTTCAGGTAAAGTTGTAAGGGATTTCAGAGGAGAAAGATTCTGTTCTGTTTTGTTTTGTTTTCCAGCTGAATTAAGGACTTGGGCTACGGAGATCAGGAGACAAACATTGCGAGTCAGCAGGGAATTCCTTTGAACAAAGACACACATGTGTATTTGGGAAGCACTGAATCTATTACTCCGGGTAAATCATAGGGCTGGAAGGTAGGAATGGGAAATAATGCAGGAAAAAAACGGAGCTGGTGTTATAAATGTCAAGCTAATGATTGAAGGATATTTTGTTTATAGGAGATGGAAAGTCATCATTGTCACTATGTTTAACTTTGTTTTATAAAGATTAATCTGGAAGTACAGGAGGGAGCAGAAAAGAAGCATTGAGGGCAGATCATCAGGAGCTCTGGCTTTATTTCAGAAGTGGCTTTGAGGGCCAATCATGGAACGCTGGCCGCGGGATTGGAGAGAACAAAGATCAAAGAGTATTAATCAAGTTTTCACTGTAATTCATTATCTCTTTTTTCACTCTATTACTATCTCTCTATCCATCTAAATGAGCAATTCCTCATTACGTGAATTGATAACCAACATTCTCAGGATTATTGCAATGTGGGTTACGAATGCAACTACCTGTTGTAAAAATGTAAATATACGAGTTAGCTTCAGAATACATCTTGGATCTGGAAAGCTACTTTAGTTAAAAGGATTTATCAGCAAGTTTTCAGTTATTCAGCTGCTAATGAGTTTCTGAAGAAAGCAGCATTCAGATCAAGGAGATGGTGGGTGAAGACTTCTAGAAAACACTGCTGCTTGTTGTTGACTGGAATCAAGTTACAATTAATCATGCTCTTGACTTCTCTCTCAAAGTCACTGCTAGTCCCAGTGACTTAAATGTAATGTAAAAGCATCCTAGACAGACAGTTTTGAAGTTAGATCTCTTTTGCAGTTGGACATTTCTAAGAGTTAAAAGCATCTTAATGTATTTTAAATACGATTTACAAAAAGAAATACATATATTCAACTGACTTCCTTTCTATTTCTGGTTTTTCTGTGTGTGGAATTTTTCATGTAATGAAAAGGGACTTTTTTGGGATCACACAACTAGTGACAAATAGCTCTTCAATCTATCACTGTATTGGCTTTAGCTTTGATTCCCTCCACCTATGAAAAGCAAGACCCAAGCGGCACCTGGGTGGCTAGTCTGTTAAGCATCTGCCTCTTGATTTCAGCTCAGGTCATGATGTCAGCGTTTTGAGTTCGAGTCCCGCATTGGGCTCTGCACCGTCAGAGCAGAGGAGCCTGCTTGGAATCCTCTTCTCTCTCTCTTTCCCTTCCTCCCCTCAAAATTAAGAAGCACAACTTTAAAAAAAAATCTTGAAAATCATTACCCCCCAAATTGGCTCTCATTGACATCCCGATTTAAAAGCTTTAATCTCTATATTCTATCATAAAACCCAGTGTGTGTGATTTCTAAGTGTACCAGGATGCCACCCCAATATTTGGTCTGACCCTAAAGCAGAAATAACAATAAACTTGGTTTAAATCTTATAGAACGTTTACTATGAAGAAAGTAATACAACAATTACATCGTTAAATATAAAAAAGGATTAAAAACATTTTTTTTTTCTCCAAAGGGTTGCCTTAAATTAATTGATTTTGGAGAGGCAGGAACTAATTACTTTTGAGGAAAGACTATCTAGTGGCTTTTAAAACGAATTCGAATTTATTTGGAAAGATAAACATGAGTTAAAAAAATGTATTTTTCCAGAACCATTAAGAATTGATATTTAGTAATTTGGTAGGTCATAATTGAATACTACACCAAAAATGTTTTTCACCTTTTGAAAGGGTCTGTTGTAAATATTCTTTTATGTTTCTTTCTTTCCTTGGGTATACCATTATTTGATATCAGGCTTCATGTTTAAATGATCCAAAATACGTTTGAATCTAAAAGCTTTGCGGACATACACTATCACTCGCCTGAGTGAAAAACAAAGGAGAACACATGAAAATCAATGAAGTACTAGAAATAATCCCAAATGATATTTAAAGAATGATAAAATTTGGAAAATAGAGTCAGCACTGATGCTTACTTGGCTAAAGATCGGAAGCTTGGAAATAAGAAATAAAAAGGATCTAAGCCAAGTCACAAAGTATCTAAAACTAAATGAAACAGTACAAGCATGTGTAAGTGACATTTTTTGATGAGTGACATTTTAAGAAAAGTAGAAAGGCATACTCTTTTTAAAAATGGGAGATAGATGAAAATATTTAAGACTTAATCACTCCTGAGAAGTACAGGGAACACTCCATCACCCTGACTTGCCCTAAGACTGTACATGATTTTTTTTTTCATTGCTCAGTTAAGCATAAATTCATAGATTTCATGGTTAAGAGAGCTTGAGATGAGATGCTGGTTGTTTCACTTAGTCCTGCCACTTCTTATCGGACCATCTGCTGTCACCTCAAAAAGCCAAGACTGTATAATCCCTGTAAACATACAAACCCTTCCTGCATTTAATTTCAGTTGGAAGGAAGACCCCATTATGTGTATTGATTTTGAAGTGTCACTACCTTCTTTTGATGGATTCTCAACACCTTATAGCTACTGACTGCCTTTCCATACACACAAGATTAAGTCTTCAAAGTGTTTACTCCAAACTTCTTACATAAATGTTTAATAAAGTTCATGGTCTTAGAAGTAATCCAGTTTGCATGAAACTCTGCCTATCATTTAAGTAACATTTGTCATTGATGGACCCAAATGTGCTGAGGCTGACACAGAGTTAGTGAGAGGCAGAAACAAGGACTATTGGTTACTGAGACCAGAGGTGCTACCTCAGAAGTCCCAGAACTCTCTTGGCTAAAGGCTGGATTGTACCTGACCAGTGGGACAAGTGTGTGCCCTTGCAGTTGGGTATATATGTATATTCCAGCATGTTGGGGGCATGTGAGGTACGGATATGGAGAGCCAAAATAGACCAAGTAATCACAGCTGTGAGAAAAGGACATGTCTAGTGGGTATATTTTTCATCATATCTTCGCTGCATGTTTCATTGTACTCCGTTCTCAATTCTACTAGTCTTTAGGATTCTATGGGATGTAGAGAGAATACCAAATCTACACTGAAGAAGCTTAGAAAGCCTCATGTCTGGTCAACTTAGTGGAAATAAAAGATAAGGAGAAAATATTTTTATGTATTTATTTATTATTTTTTTAATTCTTTTTTTTTTTTTTGAGAAAATCTTGAAAGTTTCCAGAGAAAAATGACATATCATTTAAAGGGCAAAAGTAATTCCAAAGGTGGCAGACTTTTTATCAGAAACTATGGAGAACAAAGAAAATGTAAAGACATTTTCAAAGTGCTTAAAAGAAAAAAATGACCAACTCAAACAATACCTACAAGAGCCAGTGAATAAAGGTGCCATATATATATATATATATATATATATATATACACACACACACACACACGAAATTGGAAATCCTAAAACAAAACTAAACAAAACCAAAAAGATGTAATCCAAAAGTTAGCAGAGGAGAAAAAAGGAACACATGACAGCATGACAGAGTGGACAACAGGAAAACAAGTAATTAAGTAAAAGAATTAACACAAAACATCCTAATGACATTGGATGTCAATGGATTATACACTCCAATTAAAAGGCAGATATTTTCAGGGGCAACTGGGTGGCTCAGTCAGTTAAGCATCTGACTTGAACTCAGGTCATGACCTCACGGTCCGTGGGTTCGAGCCCCTGTCGGGCCCTGTGCTGGCAGCTCAGAGCCTGGACCCTGATTCTGATTTTGTGCGTCCCTCTGTCTCTGTCTCTTGTCTGTCTCTCTCTCAAAAAATAAACGTTAAAAAAAAGGCAGATATTTTCAGAATGGGTATAAAAAGGAAAGCATAACAAATATCCTACTATTTATAAAAGACGCACTTTAAAATATAGAGAAACAGGTATGTTGGAAATCAATGGATACAAAAAGACGTAATGTGTAAACAGCAAGTAGACGAAGGATAGAATAGATATATTAATGTCAAATAAAATGCACTTGGAAACAAAGCACATTTCCAGAGATTAAAAAGTGTTCAGTTCACCTCTGAATGCCCCCAGCCTCAGTTTCTCCATCTGTACATGGGGATGATGATGGAGCCTCCCCAGCAGAGTGTTCAGCCTGGTGCCCGGCAGCACAGTAAGAACTAAAGAAATGTTAGCTGTGTGTTTTGGTGGGTGACGGGTTTATGGATGATGGCGGTGGTCTGAGTGGGAATTTATCTTTCTCTGGGTAGATTTCTGTGATTCCTAAGCACTAGTCAATGATCAGGTATTACTATTATAATCAAGAAAATGTTTAAAAAAAATGTCAATTCATGAGGAAGACATAATTGTCATAAATGTATACCTGAGGCAAGAATTGACAGATTTTTGAAATCATATCAGCAGATAATAACCATATCAGCAGACAAATAACCACCATTTGGCTGAAAAAGACAAAATACCAACTGAGACATGGAGAATCTGGATACAATTTACGACCTTGCCCTGAATGATATCTGTAGGACACTATGTATAATAACTAAACCATAAAACAAGTCATAAAACAAGACTCAATGCGTTAAAAAAAATTGCATTGACTATGTCTTCTGACTGCAATGAAATTAAAATAGAAATTGATGAAAAATGAGATATTTAGAAAAAAAATGCCATAGTTGAAAATTAAACAGCATTCCTCAAAATAACATATAGGTTGAAGAAGATATCATAAGGGAAATTAGAAACTACCTTGAAATGAATGAATATGAAAACACAGCATTCCAAAATTAATGGAGGGCAGCTAACGCAGTACAATGGGGAAGATGTCTAGATTTTGGTGTGTGTAGTAGGAAACAAAAAAAATATATATAGAATCAATGAACTAAAGTTTCACTTAAGATGCTAGTGACAAGAAGACTTGTTCCAAAATAAGTAGAAAAGAAAAAAGATTAAAGCTCAAACAGCACTTAAGATAAATCAATGAAGTAGAAAATCGGCACCCACAGAAATTAGCAAAGGAACTGAAAGCTAGTCATTTGAAAAGATAAACTGATAAAACTTGAAGATCAAAGTCACAAGTTGTCACTTTCAGAAACGAAGAGGCAACATTACCACATACCCTGCGATGTTAAAACGATAATTACTTTAGGACCACAAATTGATAATTTAGGTGAAACAAATTGAACTGAATTATTTTAAAAAACTAAATTACTAAAACTGACCAAAGATAACGCAGAAAATATGAAGAGCACTGTATTTGTTTATTTCCTTTTTTAAATAAAAGACCTACCCACCAAGAAAACTTCAGGTTTTCGGTAAATTCTAGTTTTCTGGTAAGTTCTATACAATATTTAAGATGCAAGAAGCACCGATCCCACAGAAACTGTCAGAAACTATATAATTACCAATTCATTTTATGAGGTGGACATAAGTTGTATACTGACATCTGACAAAGATTTTATAAAATATGCAAATTAGAGACCAATATCCTTCACAAACAAGGATGCAAAATTCCTTAACAAATGGTTAGTAGATTAAAAAGCAATGTATAAAATATATAATGTATCATGACTAAATAAGGTTCAATCCAGGAATCTGAGTGTTGTAGGCAGGCTTTCAGGTGATTCCCAATGATCCCTACCTTCTGGAATTCACGTTCTTACAATCTCCTCTTGAGTGTGGGCTGTATTCAGTGACTCTCTTCTAACTTTTGATACGAGGTTACTAAAAAGACTATAGTTTTTGTCTTGTTGTTTTCTTTTTCTATCAGACTAATCACTATTAGAGAAGCTAGCTGTCTTGCCATGGCAGTCCCATGGCAAGCAACAGCCAATGAGAAACAGATCCTTTAGCACAATAGGCAATGAGGAAAAGAGGCTATGTGAGTGAGCCTGGAAGAAAATCTTGCAATTATATCTTCTCATGAGAACACAGCCCCAAACAACCGTTCAACTGAATCTTCATGAGAGATCTTAAGCCAAAGACACTTAACCGAAGCAGTGCCTGAGTTCTTGACCACAAAAGTGATGGTATAATAAATATTTACTGTTTGAAGGTGCTAACTTGTGGAGTAACTTGTTATGGCTTGACTTTAAAAAAATCAACGAGTCCACCAACTTAAAAAAAAAAAAAAGGAGAACAAATTGCATTTTAATTGATGTAGAAAAACATTTAACAAGTTTCATACCAATTCATTATTAAAAAAAAAAAAAACTCAGCAAACTTGGAAGAGATGAAGAGCATCTAAGATAAATCTACCACCGACATCACGCTCAAGGGTACCATATTGAAATGTTTCCCCCTAAGTGTGGGAACCAGACAAAGATGTGCACTCTCACTTTTGTTTGATACATCACAAAAGTTGGAGTTAGTACAATAAAGCAAGAGAGAGAAATGGAAGTTGGAAAGGTGAGAAAAGAAGAAATAAAACCATCTCTATTTGTAGAGGACAAGATTGTTTACTTAGAAAACAATCTTACTACTTCAACCCTGGAACTAACAGTGAAATTGAGAAAGGATGCAGAAAAAGAAGTACATCATAAAAACTTAGGTGTGTTTTCATATACTAACAACTAGTATTTGAGAAAATTAAACTTAAAAAGCAATTACATTTACAATTCTGTGAACAATCTTAAAAGACTCAGAATGAATAAGAAAAGATGTACAAGGTATTAGCACTGAAAACTATAGAACATGGCTGAGAGAAATTAAAGAAGACATAAATTAATGGAAGTAATAAAGCATGTTTATGGATTGATAGATTCATTATTATAAGATGTCTATTGTCCTCAAATTCATCTACAGTTTCAAGGCTGTCACATTCAAACTACTATTATGCAGGATATAGAAACTGACACGCTAATTCTAAAATTTGTATGGTAATGTAAAAGATCCAGAATAGCTAAGTCATTAAAATAATTTCGAAGGACTTACAAACTACCTGATTTTAAGTATTACTATAAGGTTACTGCAATTAAGACAGTGTGATTTGCACATGAAAATAGATATATAGATTAAGGAAACAATATTGAGATCCCAGAATCAGATAGACTCATACGTGGTCAATTAATTCTTGACAAAGGTGACAAGGCAATTCAATGCAGAAAGGAAAGACCTTTCAATACATGGTGTTGAAACAACTGGATAGCCATCTAAGAAAAAAAAAAAAAAGAATACTGACCCTTATCTCACGTAACACACAGATATTAACTCAAAATACACCATAGATCTAAATGTAAAAGTGAAGTGTATAAAACTTCTAATGGAATAGAAATGAGAACCCCTTAACCAACTTGGAGAATAATATGATTTCCTAGAAAGGGAACAAAAAAGCATGAATTACGAAGAATACATTTGATTTTATCAAAATTACTAATTTTTACTCTTTGGAAGACACCACTGCAAAAGTCAAGCAATGGGATGAGAGAAAACGTGTGTAGCCCATATATCAGACAAAAAATCTGCATCAAGACTATATAAATAACTCTTATAACTCAATAATAGAAGATTACAAACAACCAATACTAAAATGGGAGAAAGATTTTACAAAATAATGTCTATTGAGCACCAGAAGTACCATGAGGAATCAAGGCAATGACAATTAAAACTACAACGAGATTTCTCTAAATAGCAATAGCATGGCGAATACTTCAAAAGACCCACAATACTGAATAGTATACGCAGCACATACGGATCAGAATATAGAATGGCATAACCATTTTGGAGAACAGTTGGTGAGTGTTTGAAAAGTTTAAATAGATACCTGCTGCACACAATAATGCAGACCAATCCGAGTAAAGAAACGAAGACAGAAAAGACTACGTGCAGTGTAATTCCATCTGTATAAAATTGTAGAAAATTCAAACGGATTTGTTGTGACAAACAGCAGATCCAGTGGTTGCCTTGGGCTTGGGATGGATGGACTCATGCAATTCCAAGGAGGATAAGAACATCTTTGGAGATGATGGAAAGATTCTACATCTCGATTGTGGCCATGTTTACGTGGATGTATACTTCTGGTAAAAGTCTTCAAATCATATCCTTTAAAGGGATGCAATATGTCAACTTATGCAGATATAAGTCATACTTCAGTGAAACTGATTAAACAAAACTTTAAAAACCTGAGTCTAAACCTCCCTGCTAGAGAAAAATGCATGAAGCCACGTGAGTATAAAGAGAGCAGAATGAATTATGAAAGTATTGTATTATTGTTACGATGGAATATACTTCCTTCTCGAATAAACCAGGCACATGTGTCAGCTCCTGTGCTCTTCACTGTGGTGGAACCAGACTCAGACAGAAGGTTGGAGAGCACTTCCCGGAAGCTCAATCTGGGTGATTTCCATAACTCACAATTCTGTCCTGTTTCTTAAATCCTTATTCCAACTAGAGAGGTAGAAACCAATCATGGAAGTTCAAGAGGACTCTTGAAATTACAGAGTACTCTATAACTGTTTAAGAGATGGAAGCAGAGCTACATGAAGTCCAGGGGAGAAATTATTTCCCAACTGAACAGGATCAGAAAGCTCTGACAGAGGAACAGACACTACTCTCAGCTCACAGAGACGGACAAGTACTGGGTAGGGTGAGAGACAGCAGCCAGACAAGGAAACCATCAAAGTTATCAGAGGGAGGGAAGCCGAGCCAAAAGCCTGCAGAGACGTGGCAGTTAACAGAGGAACATTCTAGAGAGGCGGCAGCCCAGTTTCTGTGTGCTTCATCTGTGCCAGTTATCCTGGTGGGTTACTTATTTGTAAAGTTTGCCATATCCCAGACGTGCATTAACAATGCTCTTTTCGATTTACAGTGGGTGCGTGGGCTCTGAACAGTGGTTCTGATATGCTCAGCTGGGAAGCCTGCCATCGGTAAAATGGGACATCACAATGGCTAACTCCATTACAGACAGGATAATGCCTACACGTCAATTGGTCAGACTGGTTCACCGAGGCAGAGACCAGCCACGCAGTGATGATGTGAATGAGTTTTTCAAAGAGCTTTCAAAGAGCCTTAGGCCCACACAACTCCTGTGGGCCACCAAACTCAAAAGAATCCTATCAGACCCCCACTGTACCCCTAGCACTCTCAGCCCTCTGTTCACTTGCCAGATTCCATTCGGTTCCCGTTCACCTCTACAACGCTTCCGGGTTTCATCGGGCACCTCCTCAGGCCCACCAGATGTCCTTGCTTCCTGCTTCAGAGAGAAATGAAGGTCAGCAAGTCCTGAGTTTACTAAATCAGCTTGCCCCCTCCACTTCAAAAGCCTTTTTTTTTTTTTATGACCAGTCTCTTCTCTTGCCAAAGTTAATTTGCCCTTTCTATTTTTTTCTTGAAGCCTTGCTCTGAATATTAGCAATTTTAACCTCCTTTCAAATGTTGCACTTTCTATTTAAAATGTTTCACTAACTCACACTGCCTTGCCTTTAAAAATAAGAGCACGAGTGAGATGATCCATCCTCAAAACTGAGTTCTATTCAAGTGTTTTCAAATACAGTGGATTAATAGAAATTTTGAGGTATGCTAAGACCAACAGATCGGGAGATTGTTGCCCTTTGGAAGTTAGTTTACTACTCACAGTCTCTCAAAGGAGGAAAACACACTGTGCCCTCTGGGGGGTGGGTGGGGGGTGGTGGTGGGGAGCACACAGGATAACACGGGGTGGGAGGGGGGGAGTGGGCAGTCATGGGGCACAGGAGGAGGGAAGACTGAAGCCAGGAGTCTTTGCTGTGGTTTCCACGCAAGTGAACAAAAGACAGGTAGAATCAGCATGTTTAGGATTAGAGAGTTTGAATGACTGTAGACAGCTCTGTGGTGTAAGGGTTGGGCGTTGTTTGAGACCTGGCCGTGAGGTAATCAGGTCAGCTGTATAGTAGCCTAGGGTGTGAGAGCCCAGTAAGGGATGTGGTCTGGTGTGGGTTCTGAACTTGTTGGTTTCTGTTGGAAGAGGGCACGCCAGAAGCAGAACTCCTCCAGATCGGGGGAGGATTGGCGGTGAGGGAGGAAGGAGGAGCAGGCAAGCTTTCAGGCATGTTTTCAGGCTGTCCAGAACAAGGCATATGCAAGGCATGCAGGTAGGGCAGATACAAAAGAATCGAGTTTACAGAGGCTAGCAAAATGGTTCACGCACTAAGCTATCCTGCCCCAATTCTTGTTGCCTTCAAAGTAGAAGTTCTTGTGGTTTTGACTTCAGTCTGTTTACTCCTTGCTCAGTACTCCGCTCAACACATCTGATTTGGGGCCCTGTAAAGGCTTGAAACTGATGCGAGAAAGGTCCACAAGGAGTTTCTAAATGCATCCCCAGGGTTGTCACTGCCATTACTCATGGCCATTGGCTACATTAAGGTGCTGATCATCTCCTGTCCAAATATGTAAATTGCCCTATAAATGTCCCTGCATCTAGATTCAACCCTTCACATCCTGTATCTGCCTTAAATGATATTCTAAAGCACATAGCTTTTCACGTCATTCCCCATTGGCTGCTGTAGGGCAGACAGCACCCTCCCCAACCTCTCACAAAGTAACCTTGCCGTCTCTCTTCGTCTGCCACCCCAACTTGACACCCTGAAACATAACTTCCTATATTTTAACCACGTCAAATTATTCAACGCTCTTGTCTTGCCTTTATACACACGGCTAGTTTTGCCCGGAAAACCACTCAGTGCCCCACCCTCCACCACCTACCTACCTCGATCCCATTTGTGAATGTGGTATATTGCCTTGAGGGCTCAGTTCTTGGCCTCCCCCATTGTGGGTGGGGTGTTCCTTACCGAAGTCCCACACAAAGGGCCCAGGGATGAACCGTGTGATATGCAATCCAATTCAGCAATCCGCAGCCCGGGAAAGCACAGGGGAAACAGGGAACCACCCAGCTGACCCGAGGGCATGTAAGAAATAAACAGCTGCTATTTTAAGCCACTAAGTTATTTTTTTTTTTTAATATATGAAATTTATTGTCAAATTGGTTTCCATACAACACCCAGTGCTCATCCCAAAAGGTGCCCTTCTCAATACCCATCACCCACCCTCCCCTCCCTCCCACCCCCCATCAACCCTCAGTTTGTTCTCAGTTTTTAAGAGTCTCTTATGCTTTGGCTCTCTCCCACTCTAACCTCTTTTTTTTTTTCCTTCCCCTCCCCCATGGGTTTCTGTTAAGTTTCTCAGGGTCCACGTAAGAGTGAAAACATATGGTATCTGTCTTTCTCTGTATGGCTTATTTCACTTAGCAGCACACTCTCCAGTTCGATCCACGTTGCTACAAAAGGCCATATTTCATTCTTTCTCATTGCCTTGTAGTACTCCATTGTGCATAGAAACCACAATTTCTTTATCCATTCATCAGTTGATGGACATTTAGGCTCTTTCCATAATTTGGCTGTTGTTGAGAGTGCTGCTATATATTATCCCTTGGGTAAATACCTAGCAGTGCTATTGCTGGATCATAGGGTAGGTCTATTTTTAATTTTCTGAGGAACCTCCACACTGCTTTCCAGAGCGGCTGCACCAATTTGCATTCCCACCAACAGTGCAAGAGGGTTCCCATTTCTCCACATCCTCTCCAGCATCTATAGTCTCCTGATTTGTTCACTTTGGCCACTCTGACTGGCGTGAGGTGATATCTGAGTGTGGTTTTGATTTGTATTTCCCTGATAAGGAGCGGTGTTGAGCATCTTTTCATGTGCCTGTTTTAAGCCACTAAGTTGTACCAAGCTTTGTTATACAACCATGACTGACCAACCTTCACATAGAATGGGATCTCCCCCAAACTACGTGTTAATTGTCTTTATGTGTCCATACCTGGCAGAAGGCAGTTGCTGAAAAATTATGTAATGAACCGATGAATAAATAAAATAGCACACCTTTACCAATACCCACTCCTTTTCTTTGGTACTTTTTTAGCAACTTTCACCATATATATCTGATGTCTTCTTAAAAGGTGAGGGATGACTGACCCGCTGTCACAAAGTGTGAATCCACAATTTCATCGTAAACATGTGTTGTCATAAAAATGAACTGAAAAGAATTATGGGATATTTTCATTATGAATTCTTGAAGGCCTAGGTATATTATATTATGCCTGTGCTGCCTCTAATGCTTGACTTGAAAACTGTAATGACATCGCACATAGTGAAACTATAAAATTTGAGGCGATGTTACCACTTGTGAGCTAGCAAGACATGTTACACTAAGTCGTGAATTAACTCTAATTGGCATGGATGTGAGTTACAGACACTACCCACCTTCTACTCAAATACCAGTTTATTTTCTGGAAATTAGAAGGGGGAAATATTGAGGAGTTTTCCAGTAGTTCTCTTTGTAAATTAACTTGTAATGATTCTTAAGAAGTTGCCCTTCAACATAATCTCTCTTCTCCTTTAGTTATTCAAACATTAGCGTCTCTTATTTTAATGGAATTACAATGGCATTTCGAGCCCTTGTTGCCACATGCCATAGGATTACTAATGACAGTTTTTAGGTTATCTAACCAGTCAAGCATTCAGTCATCCACAAATTTGGCTATGTTTATTATTAATGAAGCTGCACAAACCCCAGCGTATTGTTATACATTTAATTTCTCAAATATTGTGATAATATAAACAACATACAAGAAAAATGTTTTTCATGAATACATATAAGATTAATTTTCTTTTGCCTGGCATGCACTAATTCATACATATATTAATTCAACAAATATTTTGAAGGCCAAGTGCGTTCAAGCTTATGAGAGCAAAGAGAGAAAACGCATAGAAGAAGAGAGAGATTTAAATAATTACAATGCCATGAGTGTTATCACTGATGTGTGCACACAATCCTGGGGAAATAGAAGGGTGGGAGGCGCCCATATATTTTCCTGGGGAAGTCTCCTAAAAGAGAGATGGTTTTTGAAACAAGTGTTAAAAGACGAAGTAGGATCCTGGGTGACAAGATGTGAAAGGGCGTTCAACACTGGAAAAAAAAAAATGGCACGGATAAGGTCAAAGTCATCAGGAAGTACATGCTCTTTCTGAGAAGAGTTCTCTGAGTTTCTAGTACAGTCTGCACAGAGTGTGGTGCATCGAGCAGGTGCACAGCATCGGAGAACTTGTCAGAAGTGCAAATTCTCATGCCCAATCCCAGTCCTGCTGGGTCAGTCTCTAGTGGAGGGGCAGAGGAATCTGTGTTTAATAATTCTTATGCATGTTAAAAGCTGACAAGTCTGATATAGGAAGGTGGTTCTTAAAATTAAGGCATATCAAAATCACCCGTGGGGCTCATTAAAAATGTCCAGCTTTAGTCTTCATTCCAGAGTGTCTGATGCAGCAGGTCTGACATGGGCTTCAGAATTGCACTTCTAGCAAGTTCTTGATTATGCCAATGCTGCGGGTCCGGGGAACATACTTTGAGAACTACTGACATAGGGATGTGAATAACCAATGGTGAATTTCCAAATGTAGGTTGGGGCCAGTTTACAGAAGGATGAAGTGTAAGAAATGGAATAAGCCAGAAATTCAAAACAGGGGGAGGATTTGACATGCCCCTAGAAGTTCCTGTTTCAAAGGATGCAGGTAGTCCCTAGGAGAAGAGTATGGCTCCAGGCTGACAGCCAGGAACTTGGAACCTCAGTCCTATGGCTGCAAGGGATTGGTTTTTTGGCTAAAAACAAAAGTGAGTTGGGAGGCATATATTTTTTTTTTTTCCCTGTAGAGCTCCCAAATGATAACTATCAGCCTGACATCTTGATTTCACCTTTGTGATAACCTGAGTAGACGAGCCTACCACGATATGCCACACTTCTGGTCTCCAGAAATTTTTGGTGTTGCTTTAAGCCACTACTTTGGGGCAATTTATTGCCCAGTGATCGAAAATAAATTTGAAAAGAAATGCTGTCCTTAAAAACCTTTGTACTTCAAATTCAACTCCTAAAAACTGGAGAGTCATTCAATATTTCTAAGCAAATGCATATTTCTCTTCCTGTCTGCCTTTAAAGAGTTCAACTCTTGGAACCATGGGGGGCAGGGGGGGAGGGAGGGGAAGGCTTAAAGAATGGAAGAGTGAAACTGGAGTAATGAGTCCTGAGGCCATTATAGGCATCCATGTCAACAAAATGACTTATGGGGTGCCTGGGTGGCTCAGTTGGTTAAGCAGCCAATTTCGGCTCAAGTCATGATCTTGCGGTCCATGAGTTCGAGCCCTGTGTCGGAGAGCCCTGTGTCGGACTCTGTGCTGACAGCTCAGAGCCTGGAGCCTGTTTCAGATTCTGTGTCTCCCTCTCTCTGACCCTCCCCTGTTCATGCTCTGTCTCTCCCTGTCTCAAAAATAAATAAAACGTTAAAAAAAAAAACAAAAAAAAAACCCAAAAAAACCCAAAATGACTTATATCTGAAGGAAGCAAGTAGCAGTGGGCTTGGTAGAAAGAGGAAGTTTTGAGGGACTCAGTGTGGCGGCTGAGGGGAGAAGGTACTCAGAAGCGTTTCTGGCTTCTCACTGAGTCAATCTCTTAAAGCTCAATGGGAACAGAAACTCCAAATAAGTTGTAAGAGAGTCTTTGAGCAAGTTCAAAATAAGAATGTATTATTAAGTTTCAGACAGAGGAAATTAAATAAAGGGAAGTCAAACTAATTATTTGCCCAAAGCAACAACTGAAGACAGAAACGAAAAATTATTTTGTAGGACCTACTGCGAATGAAGTGGGATCTACATTTCTTTCCAATGGCTACCAACTTTTTTTTCAAAAGAGGTATGATGTACCTTTAATTTCATTTAATATCAGTGGTTTTTTTTTTCTCTAAAATCGCGATATGAAGACTCTTGGTCCTTAGATGTCAAAGAACTGAAAAACTTCCAAAATAAATGTTTCTGCGAACGAACTGTATGCCCCCGGGTTAAAGGACCATGAGACAATCTTAACTAAGTCGTATGGTTTTCAGCTCTTACCCTGATAAATGGCAGGTCAAGGAGGGTTGTATTTAATAGTATATTCCTCAATGAAATGTCACTTTTTCCTCAATGTGTCCTCTATGTGAACTAATTAAAATTATGTCTTGCTGCAGCATCAGCCCACCAAATTGCTGACTTGTTGTCTTACCACCTGCTACAAAATGAATGCTGTCGTGTGATAAACGTGAGATCTTAAGGGCTCTGTGACGTGCGATGTAATGTAAGCTCTTTGCAACCCACGGTTCTAACTGTCCCCCCCCTCTCTATTTTGTGTTATTAATACTCACTCGTATCACATACGGATAGAAATTGCTTAAGTTGAAAAGGTATGGCTACAGCGTTCTTGCCCAAATTCAAACAAATCATGCCTATTTCACTGAACATGCTAGAATCTCTCAGTTCTAACCAGTGGGCACTAGGGAGGTATTACGCAGTTGTACATTTTTAACTGCTAGAAGACTGTGCTGGATACATATCATTTAGTCCTTCAAATTGTAAAAGTGATATCTGACAAAGAATTTCGATAGGTTAAAAAATATACTCTCAATAAGTATAAAAGCAACCTTCCTTCCTTCTCCCCTCTCCCTTCTCGTGCATTTCACATCTGACCAATGAAACCAATGGCAAGAATTTATTGGATATGCTTGCAGAACTGTCTCTTTGCCTAAAAATGCATGGTTGACCTGATTTCAAGAGTAAATTTCTTGGGATGCGTCTGTCTTGATGCTCATCGCGTATGAATACAACTCAACGGATGATTTTTTTATGCTAAGCTCTACCATGAAGACTAGTATGATATTATGGTGAATCTTTTTGATGATCTACAATATCTCATATTTGAATAATTTCACAGAAAGACAAGTGAGTAAATAAATAGAAACGTTTTGTAATTACACATATTTTATTTTTATAATTGGAGGCCTTTTTCCCAATTGTTATAAAATAGAAAGATTTGGTTTAATTAACCTTTATGCATGCAGGTAGCCTTTACTCACTGAGGAGCAGATCTTTGTGAAAAGCTGCCAGATTTCATTATATGCTGTCTTGGAAATTTTCCTGAGCTAGAACTTATTATTTATTATTTTGGCAACAGAAGTGACAATAAAAAGGCAATTAATAGATTTGTCAATGTGTTTTTACTTGCACCGTGAATAACTGAAAGAAATTGATCACACCGTTAGGCAGTATAAAATATTCTATAATTCTGGTGTGGCAAAAAAGGGGAGCTTCTTTTACGTAGGGTTTTGTTTTGTTTTTTTTTATAATGCTATCTTCAAAAAAAAAGTCATTAAAACCTCTGACATATTATACACTAACAATGTTACCAAGGAAACAAAATTTTACAAATTACCAAATAGTAATTGAAATGTATAAAACCCACTTTTATTTGCTATGAAATGGAGAACCAGCTTTACAGTGAACTTTATTGCGGAATCAAGATGATGTCTAAAAATCAAACTCTCCCAACTATTTATTGCATTTTCCTTATATTGTCATTATTCTCAGCCTGACCTCAGAGGCAACCCCTACAAAGTTTAGAACCTGTTAGTGTAGTGTTTATGAAAAGAGCTCCAACAAAAGGTTTTCTTATTTCTGAGTAGACTCTATCATTCCTTTGTTTGATAACTGCAGACACATCTTGATCTACTGGTTTATAAGTGGGACCAGCTGTAAAGCATATTATCAATAAGCCATCATTCTCTCTTTCCTTCAATCAAATTTTTCTACTTCAGCACTAATGCATAGAAGTTACCTAGTCGAGAAGTTGTCTAAATATGTAAATCTTTCACATTTAGTTCATCTAATGCCATGTATTTTGGTCAACATAAGAGCTAAATGCACAAAGAAAACCAGTTCTCAATTCAACAATCCAATTAAGGAAATATTTACAGAATCTATAATAGAAGGAAGATTTTTGTTGGGATGCTGCAAAGACAAGTAAGACAAGATTACTGCACTGGGGATTTAACTTATTCATGCTTTCATTCAAATGCTAATGTAGAGTTTACCACACTCAGATGTTTCTGCGCCCCACAAAATCCATACAATAAATTCTCATAGTTAAAGGACTTGTCAATGTTTAGGAGTTATCATTTCTTGAATGTCTACTATATGAGCAGCACTTTGCAAATATTACCTCTTATTGTTAGGACAACTCTGGTAAGCAGATTAGGAAAAGGGTTCAAGAGAATACATCACATAAGTTGTAGCAGATACAGCCTGGCTTGGAATCTGGAATATGCCATTGACATATTAACAACGGCTACTTTTTGCAGCTGTGATGAGGGCAGCTCTGCCCTCTTGAATCTAGGCTGGGCTTGGGGACTGAATTGATAAAGTCTATTGGAAGAGGTGGCTTGCCAATTCAGCATCTCACCCCTAATTGGGGTGATAGGCCCTTCTGTTTCCTTTTGGAACATTTGCTCTTGGAATGCTCCCTCCTGGAATCCAGGGATCAGATACAGGTACTCTGGTTAAAGCCATAGCTGACAACTCTCAACTGCTGGCCGTGGAAGTGAACCCTCTTGAGCATCCAGTCCTTTACAAGTGCACATTTTTGGCAATCCCAGCACTTTAACTCTAAGCCCTCAGCTCTTATTAGAATCCAAAACCTTATAAGTCAGTGCCTTCATTTGTTTTGTACCCTTTGAATTTTCTTTTTTCTTTTTTTGACTTTTATTTTTTTCTTTATGGAAACTTCTATTTCTTTCTTTCACAATGGGCCATGGATTAAATTTTTTTTTAAGATTTAAAAAAAAAATTTTTTTTAACATTTATTTATTTTTGAGACAGAAAGAGACAGAGCATGAACGGGGGAGGGTCAGAGAGACAGAATCTGAAACAGGCTCCAGGCTCTGAGCAGTCAGCACAGAGCCCAACGCGTGGCTCAAACTCACGGACCGCGAGATCGTGACCTGAGCCGAAGTCGGACGCTTAACCAACTGAGCCACCCAGGCACCCCAAAATTTTATATATAATTTTTACATACATTTCTACATGTCTATATTATGAGGATCATCCATTTGTTTCTTGAAAATTTAATCACTGCGGTTGTAGAATATTTTCCAACTCAATTCAGCAGTGTGGGAAAAGAAGTAGCATCTATTAATGGCAGGTGTTAAAGAACTGACAAAACAAAGATAGTGGACCCCAGGAAGTCATGGTTGTTGCTGAAATCAATGACAAAGGAGTTCTGCTTTTAAAAGGAAGATACCATATGTTTTCACTCTTAGGTGGATCCTGAGAAACGTAACAGAAGACCATGGGGGAGTGGAAGGGGAAAAAAAAAGTTAGAGAGGGAGGGAGGCAACATAAGAGACTCTTAAAAACTGAGAATAAACTGAGGGTTGATGGGGGGTGGGAGGGAGGGGAAAATGGGTGATGGGCATGGAAGAGGGCACCTGTTGGGATGAGCACTGGGTGTTCTATGGAAACCAATTTGACAGGAAATTTCATCTTAAAAAAATAAAATAAAACAATCTTAGTTACAAAAAAATGAATAAATAAAAAGAAGTTCTCCTGGAAAAAATCAGGGCACCTAAGACAAGAGCAATACTGTATTCAATGTGAATAAGAAGTGAAAGAGTTAAAGACTATCTATTGCGATCCAAAAGAAAAATTTTGAGCTCCTATTCTGAGAATGTTTTATTTTTGCATGGTGATCAGATTGAAAATTCAGATTTACTTGTATATATTTTGGTGGACATTGGCGATGAGGAATTTTATGAGCTATATCTGGAAATCATTAATAAGAGAGACCAGAATAACTACTAGATATGAATTTAAAAGGAGAGAAGATTGGTAAGTAAAGAAAACAGAGCAATGACCTTGGGATTATTACTAAGAAGTACAGACTGTATCAGTTCCTCTCCTTATTTCTGTTAAGTGAGGCAGAGTAGAAGATTCAGCCTTGCATCTTTGCAACTATTATACTCATTTAAAAAAGATTCACATATAGTTGGGTCTTAGCAGATTTAAATTATAGTCTGAGGCATAGCTGCATGTTTTATACAATACTATTACTTATGTTTGTGTTGTGATTTTTTGCATAAAACAGGAATAATTCTCTAAAGCAATAATTACTCAACAGCATCCACGTATTAGCAACAAAAACAATAGTAAAAGGGAGTGAGGCAAATTTCATACTTCATTTTACAGTGTCCCACATGGTGGGGAGAGTCTAGTATTGATAGGCCTACAGGTGGTGCACTCAGAAAAACCTGAATTGGAATCCTGCCCACCAGCTGTGTGGATTTGAGCAAATATAATTACCCCTTGTGCTCTCAGTTTACACATCCATAATGTGTATCCATAATAGGATATAAAAATAGATATCTCAGAGAGTTCTTCTGACGATTAAATAGGATACTGTCTAGCAAAGTGTCGGGTATGTCGTAAGCCGTCGGTATATATTAGTAATTCTATAATTGTACACAATCAGAGCAGCTTCTTAGGAGGTAATGTCATTGAATTATTGCCCATTTAATAGAAATGATTTAAATATATGTGATGCATCAGAATGAAGTGACCCTTTATATTAAGGCAATGAGGAAAATACCAAAGTGGGAAGGAAGAGGGAGAGATATGTAAGATGAATTTCATTTTATTACAACATAGCCTACATACAATTCTGAGAGTGTACGAAGAGGTCTCTATAACCTTCAGAGAGTTATTTAATATGAATTAATCTTATTAAAATATTGATTGCAAATACTACATGACATTCAACACATACTCCTGTTATCGCTCACACGCTGGGTACTTTCCAGGACCACCTTTGATACCTCCTGCTCTTCGGCTCATTCCAGGTCCGGGTTTCATCGGTCCTGCAGTGTCTCATGCCTCTGTTCTTTTCAACACAGCCTTGGCCATCTCTTCTCCTCAGGCCAATTTCATCTCCATTTAAATGTATGTTTTTGCCTCCCATCCACTTCTACAGCTTCCAACGGCCCACCTTTTCAGTCTCTATTTTGTACTCTACAAGATCAACGGCATGCGTGAGAGCCCATCACTCACCGACACCACACCCTGCAAGTGTTTCCCCAATGCCCACACCATAAAGCTCACTCCTTGTGCCATTTTTGGCCTTTCATGATCTGACCGCAGTGACCTTTCCCAGTTTATCCCCTAAAGTTACAAAGGATATGCAGGTTTGAGAAGCCTGTGTTCTGGGTGATTAGTCATGTGGTGCAGAGTTGGTTGGGAAGTGAGTGAGATCAATGGGCCGTGGTGACCCAGGGACAATGGAGGGACAAAGTGACTGGCATGTCTACAGTGAGGCATCTGAAAGGATGGGAATTAGTGACCTGAGAGAGAGGAATTCAAATTTCTGGGACTGAGTAGTTCCATGCTTTTGTGGGTCTAGAATGTGACCACCGGCATAAACAACTCTTCTTGCGGTGGAATGACCCATTTGATGACTTTGAGAAATGAGGTGGGCATATATGGTGCGGCCTCTTTTCTCTTTATGATCTACCTGATTGTAGGGAGCATACTCTGGTCTGCCATCTGAGCCATACGTGTTATAGATAAAAGTTCTGCCCCCTATGGGACCCCATTGCCCTGCGCTATCTGTGACTGAGGGCATGAAGGGCGTCTTTTCCTGGGGTTATTAGGAAGCTCACTGTTTTTCATTGACCTAAGCCATGTTCTCCAAAGTAGCCCTTATTAGTAATGATTTATACGCCATCTCCATCTGTCTTAATCTTTTGACTGGCCTCTCAATAAGTTCAGAACTGGAAGATTACTTATTAATTTGGTTATTATGTGGCTTCTGGGCAAAAAGTTAATATTGATTGACAGTCAAGTTGTGTTCAATTTTAACAGTAAGAGAAATTTTATGTGCCCTGAGGTATAACTGTATAGTCAGCCCTTAGGTCAAATTGTTTTAGACCTAGAATAAAATGCACTGTATCATATGCACTATACTATATGTTTTTTTTTTTTAATTTTTTTCAATGTTTTTTATTTATTTTTGGGACAGAGAGAGACAGAGCATGAACGGGGGAGGGGCAGAGAGAGAGGGAGACACAGAATCGGAAACAGGCTCCAGGCTCTGAGCCATCAGCCCAGAGCCCGACGCGGGGCTCGAACTCACGGACCATGAGATCGTGACCTGACTGAAGTCGGACGCTTAACCGACTGCGCCATCCAGGCGCCCCTATACTATATGTTTTTAATAATCACTTAGCTTAAATTTAAAGAAATATTGTAAACATGGTAGTTTGTGTGGATCTCATCCCATACTGGCTTCCCCTATTTATGACACCCTACAATAATATGATATAGTTAACACAATTGATGAGCGAATGTTGTTACTTATTATTAACCAATGTTCGTGATCTATTCAGATTTTCTCAGTTTTTTTTAACCTAATATATTAGGTTAAATATAACCTAATATATTAGGTTAATTAGGTTAAATATAACCTAATATATTAGGTTAATTCAGAATCCCATCCAGGATAGCACATGACGTTTAGTCACCATGCGTCTTTATTTATTTTTTAAGTAGGTTCCATGCCTAGAGTGGGGCTTGAACTCGCGACCCTGAAATCAAGATTCACATGCTCTACTGACTGAACCAGCCAGGTACAGCCATTACCACGTCCCTTTAGACTCTTCATGGCTGTGGCAGTTTCCCGGACTTTTCTCATTTTTAAAGACTTCAAGAGTTTTGAGGAGTACTAGTCAGGTATTTTGTAGAATGCCCTTCCATTGGGTTTTGTGTGTTATTTTCCTTATGGGTAGGACAGGGTTATGAAATTTTAGGTGGAAAACCACAAAAGTAAAGTGCCATTCTCATTACATCTTATTGAGTGTACATAATATTAATATGATATTGCTGTTCATGTTAATCTTGATCACCTACTTGGCTGAGGTTGTATTTATCAGATCTCTCCATCATAAAGTCATTCTTTTACCTCTACCCCCTTCCCATACTTAACTCTTTGGAAGGACGACACTATGCAAAAATCACGCTTATGAGGTAGGGAGTTATGCTTCACTTCCTTAAAAGTAAAAAATGAAATAAATTTTTCCATGAGGGAGATTTGTACAATCAGCGGCGCTTTCAGTTGGCTCATGTTTCCCTTTGATATTGATCCATCATTATGGATCATATGGATTATGTTTTTTTTTGTTTCGTTTTGTTGTTGTTTCTATCACTGTAAGATATCCCAAGATCATCTTGTATATTTACTGCTTCAGTCCTATAATCAGCCAATTAGCCATTTTTGCAAAGAAACTGAGTTCTTTGCATTGGAGAAATCAAGATCTGGGCACTAGATATATTCATTGCCACTTTGGTATCTTTGGCTCTAGGTGACAGAGCAAGGAAACCTATGTGTGTATACTAGCTCATGTATAGACACTATAAATATTTCTATATGCAACCATCTGTATCAATATTAAGCTAAACCTGATTTCATACAGATCTCTCAGCTGACAGAGCAAGGAAATCTGTGTGTATACTAGCCCATGTATAGACACTATAAATATTTCTATATGCAACCATCTGTATCAATATTAAGCTAAACATGAGTTCATACAGATCTGTCCAACTTCAATCCTTTACCATATGGGTCATTCTAACCTTCTAGTCTTTCTTATCTTTAAACGTCCACACAACAGTGAGAAAACTGGCTCCAATTTTTCATCATAATTTACATAATTGTTCAATCTCAGTAAGCATGTATAGAGGTTTCAAAATTGTTAATCCACATGTCTGATGAGAACCAACTTTATCAGCTAGAATATAGTTCTTAGGTACAATTTCTTTTGCCTTTATTCTTACAAACTATTCATTTCAGTAAAATGTTAACACTAAGTATTTTTCCTTTATGTTTTTTACTGATGTTTCATACACTTTAAAAATAATTAGATCTGGGGCGCCTGGGTGGCTCAGTCGGTTAAGCGTCCGACTTCAGCCAGGTCACGATCTCGCGGTCCGTGAGTTCGAGCCCCGCGTCAGGCTCTGGGCTGATGGCTCAGAGCCTGGAGCCTGTTTCCAATTCTGTGTCTCCCTCTCTCTCGGCCCCTCCCCGTTCATGCTCTGTCTCTCTCTGTCCCCAAAAATAAATAAACGTTAAAAAAAAAATAAAATAAAAATAATTAGATCTTCTTTATTGTCACATTTAAATATGTATTATATTTAAATTATTTATTATTTAAATTATTGTTTATATTTAAATTATTTTATTATTTATATTTAAATTATTTATTATTAAATTTATATTTAAATTATTTATTATTATTATTACAGCATTCTTGCGCTGTCAGACTATATGGGCTAATCAAATGCAAAGTGTCTTGTATCCATCACATTACAGTTTATAGACCCTTTTTTTTAAAAGAAAAAGAAGAAAAGAAGAAAAGAGACAAGACAAGAAAAGAAAGAAAGGAAAGAAAGGAAAAGAAAGGAAAAGAAAAGAAAAGAAAAAGAAAAAAGAAAAGAAAAGAAAAGAAAAGAAAGAAAAGAAAATGAAACATAAGAAAGACCCTATGTTCCCTATTTTCAAAACCACTGGCAGCCACTGATCTTTCTACTGTCTCTGTGATTTTATCTTTTCCAGAACGTCATATAAGAATCTCCTGTTATATGACCTTTTCAAACTGGCTTCCTGCACTTAGTGATATTCATTTAACATTCATCCATATCTTTGCATGATTGGATAGCTCATTTCTTTTTATTACTGAGTATTATTCCACTGCCCGGATGCACCACAGTTTGTTTATTCTGGTTGCTCCTGGTTGCTCCAGAGATCCTGGTTGCTGCAAGGTTTTTGGAGATTATGAATGAATTGCTATAAAATCTCTCATGCAGGTTTTTGAATGAACATACATTTTCAAATACCATAAGTCTTAGTTGGGTAAATAACTAGGAGTGCAGTTGCTAGATTGCATAGTAAGACTGTTCACTTTTTGAAATTGCCAAACTCTCTTCCAAAGTCACTGTACCATTTTGTATTCCCACCGGCGATGAATGAGAGTTTCTATTGCTCTACATCCTGGGCAGCATTTGGTGTTGTAAGCTTTTTTGGGTTTTAGATATTCTAATAGATGTGTAGTAGTATCTCATTGCTATTTTCAGTTCTGTAATGACGAATAATGTCAAGCATCTTTCCGTATGTTTGTTTGCCATCTTTATATCTTCTTTGCTTATTTTTCAGATCCTTTTAGATCAGATCTTTTGCTTATTTTTTAATTGGGCTGTTTGTTTTCTTATTTTGACTTTAAAAATTCTTTGTATAATTTAGATGTAAGTCCTTTAACAGATATGCATTTTGCACATATTTTCTCTCAGTCATTGACTTGTGTTTTCACTCTTTCATGTATCTTTCAAGGAGCAAAATTTTTAAATTTCAATGAAGTCCAACTTAACCAGATTTTTCTTTCATATATTTTGATTTTAATGTTGTGTCTAAAAACTTGTCATCAAAACCAGAATCACATATATTTCCTTCTAGAAATTCTAAGTTTTGCATTGTATATTTATCTGTTTTGTGTAAGAGAGAAGGTTTCTGTCTAATGCTCATTTAAATAAAAATTTGCCCGGGCAGGGGAAGGGGGGGAGGGCGGCGCATATAAACATCCAGTGGTTTCAGCAGCATATGGGGAAAATGCCATTTTATTTCATTTAATTGCCATTATTACTTTGTCAAATTAACTTGTGTGGATTTATTTCTGGGCTCCTATCTTGTTGCATGTTTTTCTATGTTTCATCAATATTATGATCTTATTACTGCAACTTTATAAGTAAGTCTTGATGTTGAGTAGTATTAGTCCCCGAACTATGTTCTTCTTCCTCCTCCTCCACATCCCTCTCCCCCTCTTCCTGTTGCCCCTCTTCCTCCTTCTTGTCTCCTCCTCCTCCTCTTCTCCTCCTCCTTCTTCTGTATTTTGCTAGCTCATTTATGTCTTTGTCCCTTCCAAATAAACTTTAAAACCAGTTTGTTGATATTTAGAAATAGTTTGCTGGGATTTGTATTGAGATTTTGTTGAATCTGTAGATCATGTTAGGAAGAATTGACATCTTCACAGTCCATGAACATAGAATACCTCTTCTTTTCTTTAGATCTTCTTCAATATCACTCATTAGTGTTTTCCATAAAGTTTTTAAACATATTTTTCCTTACCTTCACTTGGGTCTCCAGCTATGGAGATAGGTGGCACAATTTGCTTTAACAGAGAACAAAGGCTCTGGGGATACAGTCTGTCTCTCCTTTGCTTCCAGGCCCTGTTCTTAGGTTTCTCTTAAGGTGTCACAATTCTCATATGATGAATTCCTTCCCATGTGATCCAACACACAAAGCCTCTTCCATTCAGGCCCAGATTTGTTGGTGCACTAGGATGAGCACTACTGACCTTCCAACTGAGATTCCTGGCGTGCTTTCCATGAATACCTTCTAGTCCATTGGTATTGCCATTTGGTTGATAGTCTCCAAGTCATGGTGGCCATGATGACTGTCACTGAGACATACCTTAATGAATGTTTATAGGATGAATGAATAAATTAGTGAATGGACATACTGAAGACATGTGGAAAAGAGATGCCATAGTTACATGAAAAGGCATCAAAGGTGGATTAGGATCACCCACAACTTTTACCCACTATACTACTTTAACCAGAGCTGGTCTTGATAGTTCTCTTGCAGTATCTTGTTTGGACTCATCTCTGTGCTGACTTCTCTAAGGCAAATGCCCTTAAACTAATTATATTGCTAGTTATATTGTAGTCAATCCTTGTACATATCTTATTTCTTCTTAGAAAATATTTAAAGAAGCTGATTCTAATTCTGCATTTTTTTGGTGGTTCTTACTGTCGTAGTTTCATGTTTAAATATGCAATAAATAATTTTTCAGTGGATTACCCATGTTTCTGCCAAAGAATAAATGCACAGAGTCCAGCTGCTCTGATTACAAAAGGTACCAATTACTTTAATTCGCATTTTTGAAAAAAAAATACAGTCACTTTGTCCTTTTCCTTTTCATTGGAGCTAATCCTTAAATTGGCGTGTAGGACAGAGTCAAGTCTCAGTTATAAACAGAAAGAATTTCTTGCAAGGTCTTAAAAATATGGTCAAGTCGAGTAGTTCGTAAAGTCCTTTGTTTACCATTTTCTACTTTCTGTTTAATTTTAAACTCACTCCATTTCCATACAACCTATAAGCCAACAGAGTACGACTTAAATTCATACATTCGGTATCCTCTAACGTGCAGAAGGCCTAAACCCCAAATACCAACAGCCAGAAGAGGGATGATAAATTGTTTCGTTTGCAGACTTCAGCATGCACTAGAAGGAAGGGAAATTCTTAATGGAGATACAGAAACAAGGAGCAGCATATGTGGTTGCCACGTCTTGATTTGGATTCTCAAGGCTGATCTGCTCACTTAATAATGGATTGACGATTGCATGGATGTCAGGCACACCTCTATTCAGGAAACAGGTCAGCGCTTACTGACTGTGATTCAAAATGTATCCCTCATTCTTCCTTATGTTCAGGACACCAGGCAAGGCAACTTTTTTGTGCAGTTATCACCTCATTGTGGCATTTATCCAGTATTGCTATTAAGTACCATCCGTTGGAAGAAAGAGGGAAAAGTTTAATGCGAAAGGCTATGTTTCTTTTTGCTTCTTATAAAGCAGAGGTCAGGAAGCTATAGCCTATGGATCAAAAACAGCCCACCCCCTGTTTCTCTGTAAATAAAATTTTATTGGTACACAGCCATGCTCCTTTGTTATGTACTGTCCATGGTTGCTTTTGCACTGAAATGGCAGAGCTGAGTAGTTGTGGGAAAGACCATATGACCAACATATTATTTTTATTATTCTGTCTTTAAACAAAAAGTTGCTTGTAAACTTGTAAAATCCTTGTAAAACCTTGATCAAAATAGAAATTTTTCATGATGATGAGTAAGAACATCTTTTCTCCTTAGCTTTAGTGCCTATCTAATAGCATAAAAATGGTTGCCTAAATATTTGAATAAAGGCACTAAGAAATTAATACGAAATCAGATTTCCTATTGCCATCAACAATGGCTTTTATAATCATACTTTTAAAACTGTTATCATTTTCCATCATTGTGGGTAAACACAGTTTAATAATGTTTTACAAATGATTCAAAGACCTTGCTTAGTTCTGGTTTTCCTAAGAGAATTATTTTGCTGGAATTTACAGCAACATGCCATTTGTTGTCAACTTTTTTTTTTTAACTTTTTTATTTTTTGCAGCTTTTATAGCATGGGCTTGACAGCAATAGACCGATGTCTCTTCTTATTGAAATAAAGTATTAAGTGTTAGTGTCTAGGACAAGGTGATATTTCAAAGGGCAGTGTATTTATAAAGTGTTCTTTTCTGGTTTCAAATTCTGCATTTTACACAAAACTACAACTGCTGACTTCAAGAATAAGTTTAAAACTAAGAAGTAGAAATCTAGAAATGAAGAACATTCTAAATATGCTGAATCTCAAAGCTTGCAACGGAAATCTTCGAGGAAAATAGTTCCCCAGCTTCTGTGAACTAAAGCTTCTGTAATCTCCAAAATACCTATCAAATTTCTTCCATCATTTCACTTTAAAGTACATGTTAAAGGCTGAATTTCTCATCTTAAGAAGTTGTTCATGTTTTACTCCTGCCCCTGCTCATATTTGGCCCAAATGGTAGGATCTGCCCTTTAATAAGATGACACTTTTCATCTCACTTTTGCCCTGACCTCGCCTTTAGGACTTATTCTCAATCTCTTACTTCCTATTGCTTCGTACGTATTTAAAATCTGAATTTCACCATCTAGAGCCATCCAGTCATTTCTTTTTCCCAGCCTTTCTTTGTTTTTCTTTCTTTTATTCATCTGAGGGGCATGGGGTAGTTATTTCTCTTGCCCTCTTAGTTCTCACTGGACTTTTCATTGTGCCGGAAAGACTCTTGTTTTTCTGCTACATCAAATTCCTGAATCCTGATAGCACCTTTACAGGATGAATGGAATATTACCAACTGTTGTTGTTCCATACCTGGGGCAAAACAAACTGCTGTTGGGGTCATTAGAAGAATCCTCATGCTTAACTGTAAACCATGGTCCCATTTCCTTTCATATGATTCTATTACCCATATGCCACATATGACAATTTTATAATGCTTGCCCAAATAATAACTTCAAATAAATTCAATCAATGTTTAAGTTGATTTAAAAAACTGAACTACAATTAGCTTAATTATATATATGCTTATGTATATATATATAATATTATATATTATTTTAACATATTTTTTAACATAGTCTTAAAAAGCACCAAACCAAAGGAGCATGTCGGAATCTCAGGGATGACCATCTAGAGAATGGAACCCTGAATCTTTCACCATCTCTCAAACAACTGGCTTCACAATCCCCTACAGCAGCCTGGATTCTTCCACTCATGGGACATTTCGTTTCTAACCTTTAGTTTCACCACCTGGAGTGGCTGAGCCTCTTCCTTGATCTCAATGAGAAAAGTTTTGACTCTAAGAGGTCAGACTTGGGTTCTGGGCCAGGTAATGTAATTGAGACACAGAAACCACGGTTACAAGATGATCAGGGGCAATGTTCCTTCATCAGGATAAAAGATTGTTCTTATAAGAAAATATGATGGACAACAGAGCAATGATGTCCACTGCTGACAGTTACTGTGTAGTGTTTTATTTTTATTTTTTAAATGTGTATTTATTTCTCCGAGAGAGAGAGTGTGAGTGGGGATGGGGCAGAGAGTGAGGGGGACAGATGATCTGAAGTGGGCTCTGTGCTGACAGCAGAGAGCCTGATGCGGGGCTCGAACTTGCAAACCGTGAAATCCTGACCTGAACCAAAGTTGGAACTTAACCAACCGAGACACCCAGGCACCCCTGTGTAATGTTTTAATGCCTATTTTTTCACATCTTTTTCTTCTCTAAACGATTATTTCTGTAAGGACAAATCTTATGATATCTGTTTCTCCAGTGCCTCATACAGGTGCATAAATAATAAAAAAAACAACAACCAATGTTTATTGAATTAATGAATGAACAAGATTTATTTTGAGAAAACGAATAGTGTAAAAATGGGGAGAAAGAAAGCATCATCCCACTTACTGTTGGTCCTCGCAGCTTTTTGTTCCCCTTGGTGGTCTGTGTAACTCAATCCATTTGGGCACTGGATTACAATAACGTTTTATCCATCCTGCTTAACGTGATCCAGAATCCCATGCCAG
Source organism: Lynx canadensis (assembly GCF_007474595.2). Classification (NCBI taxonomy): domain Eukaryota; kingdom Metazoa; phylum Chordata; class Mammalia; order Carnivora; family Felidae; genus Lynx; species Lynx canadensis. Next base: position 56,137,684 of record NC_044305.1, on the reverse strand, counting down.
CACCGCGTGCAAAAAATAAAATATAAGAATGATATATTTCGCATGCACTTTCAGTATCTCCCTGCCAGGAAGAGGCTAAAATTTATGTGCCATCTTGGACTAATAACTCTTTCCTTCAGGACATCTCAGATTTTATCAGTGCTCTTGACCTTTCCCCTTCCACTCTGACAGCCCTAGAGACTTCAACTTCACTTGAGCTTGACTGGCAATTCCAGGAGGCTCTCTTATTTTTTGTCAGGTTTCTTGTCTCGCAATCAACCTAGGGTGGCCCTGTCACAAGCCGTGGATTTCTCGCCCATCTCCCTCCTTTGCCAGCTCCCTACAGATGTGTCACTTGAATAGAGATATGGTAAGTGCCTGAGTGCCACTACATAGGGATTTATACATAATTTAGGAACTGGTGTCCTGTAGTGAATCGTTTCATGTGTTTTCCCTCAAAACATTCAAGTGTCTAATGCCACCATCAGTTCATGTTTTTTCAGCATTCCAGAATAACTTCGAAACTAGCCACACTAAGCACAGTCACCTCTTTTCATCTCTTAAAGGCTGCTTTACTCTGATCTCCAAATTTTAATGCTTATTCCAATACTTCAATGAAATTAAACTTCCGAAGATCTCAGATACTATAGCCCTCACAGGTAACAACTGAAATGTAGATCCTATTGTAATCATATTCATATTTCTTGAAGACTGCCTTATTATCATCAGACCTGGAACAGATGGAATTATAAACCAAGAGTAACTGGTTAAGCCTAAATTCCGATGTGACACTTAGATGAGTCACTTCTCCCCTTTCCCTCTGCTGCAGGTTAAGCTAGAACAGAATGTCCCAGTGTGACGTAATAGGTACCTAGTGGGACTTTGCCTTTTTGTCCCAGACTTGGGGGTTGGAAGGACTTAGCTGAAATCGAGTAAAACTAAGTGATCCATATTCTGAGGCAAGCAACCAATAACCAGTGCCAGACTGCCTTGCCAAACAGGAGGCAGACCGCCATCATTAGCCACCACTCCGAATCTATATTTAAAAAGTAAAGAAGATTGGGGCGCCTGAGTGGCTCAGTGGGTTAAACGTTTAACTCTAGGTTTCAGCGCAGGTCATGATCTCACAGTTCATGAGTTCAAGCCCTTTATTGGACTCCAGGCTGACTGTGCGGAGCTTGCTTGGGATTCTCTCTCTCCTTCTCTCTCTGTCCCTCCTCCACTCGCTCCCTCTCTCTCTCTCTCTCTCAAAATAAGTAAATAAACTTAGAAAAGAAGATAAAGGGGCAAGGACCCCTGAAAGTTATCAGTGTCCTAGGCTGCATGGGCACTGGTGTTTATGTTGAGGAGTAATGAGAGAACAATCAGAGCATCACCTATGGATGGATGGACTTCAAGAGCAGTGGCTAGCCTTGCATTCCCCTTTGGGATGTCACCTTAAGCAACAGACTTGCTCATCATCCCCTGTGCTACTCATCAGGGAGAAAGGAATTAGAAACAGGTGGCAGGGGGCAAGCATGAAGTAACAATGACAGCTGTCAGCAGACGCACTTCAGGGTTATGGCAAGACTGTGTTAGTTTTCTGTGGACCCCTGCAGAAGATTCCTACCTTGGGAAGCCATGCCAATACTACAGCCAGAGAATAGACTCCAACCAAGGGCCTCCAGGAGCAAAACTCTATGAAGAGAAGTCCTGATGAGGGTCATAGGGAAAGGCTTTAAAGGGGCGAGTCAGGGGACTCCGCAATGGGGGGGGGGGGGGGTCTGGCAGAGCTCTTCAGAGATATCACTCTATACCACTCTAGTTTTGGACACTTTGTCCTCAAAGGTAGTCAGGCAAACTTGTCATTAGCGAGAGATTCATCCGAAATCAACACAAAAAGGATCACAGTAGTTCAGAAAGGGGCTTGTTTTCCTACCCACCTCTTCAAACAGTCCTTACCAGTAAAGGATACAAAATCAGCAGAGGCAAGAGAGAAGGAATACTAGTTCCACACTCTCTTTTAGCTCTGTGTTCCTCAGGCCGGAAGTACAGCCTGGGTTGGGTGAGGGGAGCAGCTCTGAACTGGATATACCATTTAGGTGCTAGTTTTAATTACCAAAAGCTACAGGAAAGAATTTGGCATTTGCTCTAGCTATCGTTACGTGACATGACAGATTCAATAAAGCACCAAGGAATGAGAAGCAAAAGTCATAAAATATCAAGCATATACTTTATATAGCGAGGAGTAAAATGTGCAAAAAGGTCTCAAATAAAAGTTAGGAATTTCAACTGTAGTCTTGTCTCTGCTCCCAAATCCTTAAACAAGATACTTCCCTTCTGTGGCTTATTGTTTATTCGGACAAAAAGACTTCCTCCTTTACTAAGCAGGCTAAAACTCTGAAGATAATAGGACACATTGTCATGTGTATTAACACATTTCATAAAGTTAGTAGCTTTCCTGTGCTGCAGAACAAGTCACCAGAACTTTAACAGTATAAAACAATACTCGATTATTCGCTTACAGTTACGTAGGTTGAAATTGAAAGAACTGACAAGTTCATTTAGGTTGTTGGCCAAACACTATTGGTTCCTTCCACCTATATGGATTTGAGGCTCCCATTTCCATGCTGACTGGTAGCTGAGGGCAATTCACAGCTCCTAAAGGCTACCCATGTTCCTTGACATGTGATATTCTTCCTCTTTAAAGCTACCCACTGCACTTTGAATTCCTTTACGCTTTGGATTTCTGACTTCTTTCATCAGTCAGAAATGTGTTATTCTTTAAAGAGCTCACCTGATTGGCTCAGGACCCCCTGAATAACCCCTGTATCTTAAGATCGACGGATTGGTGACTTTCATTATATTTGCAAAGTTCCTTCACAGAAATCTGTGTTTCATTGGAAAAACAGGGGATGAGACTCTTGAGGGAAAGCACTGGGGATGGGGTAGGGAAAGCATCTTTAAAATTCTGCCCCTCACAATAAATAGGCATTTAATTTTATTTTCTAAATTATCATACCATAAAATGTACCTTTAGCAAACTTTTAATGATGAAATAAATGATAAATGTGGATGGAAACAGAAACATTTATTCTACTTATAAATGAATTAGTTACCTCATTAACTATGATCTAGTTTGCTTTTCATAAGCCCCTAATTATGCAGTGACATAGATGAGATAGGTAAATATTAGTGTTTTGGAGAAAATGATCAGAGTATTCAAAAATTCAGGTATGATCATATTTTTTTCCTTCACTGAAAAATACCAAAATTTGAAGTATATTTCCAGAGTAATTTGTCCTTGTACTTAAAGAAAATACAGTAAAACCTTGATTTGTGAGCATAATTCATTCTGGAAACATGCTTGTAATTCAAAGCACTCATATATCAAGGCAAATTTCCCCATAAGAAATCATGGAAACTCAGATGATTTGTTCCATTCCAAAACCGAAAAAATATTCATATAAAAATGATTACAATACCACAATATACCAAAAATAATTTTTAAAAATGCAAATAATAAAGAAAAATAAACAAATTAACCTTTGAAACCTTGGTGGCTGGTGTGAGAAAGACAGGACAGAGGAGGGTTATTGTGTAGGATGACTTTCGCTACCATTAATGGAATCACTGCTATCTATTGGCTCAGTGGAATCTTTTTCTTTTCATGCAACTTCAACAAGGAACCTATCCAATGACACTTGCTTTTGCCTCCTTTTGAGAGTTTCACGGAAATGTGACATTGTGTTGTCGTTAAACAGATTCATCACTCGCATGCTGCAGCCTTATTCGGGTGGTGTTGTTCTACAAGATTTTGCACTGTTTCACACATTTTACACATCTCCCTAATCTCATTTGAGGTGAAGGATTCCTCTGCCTTTCTCTCCTCTTCTTCTGCGGATGAGCTGCAGACGTAGACTTCTTATAAAATCTTGCAATTTCGGCCATTCGCATACCTCGTTCGTACTTCTCGATGATTTCCTTCTTAACTTCCACCATAATCATCTCCTTCTTCTTACCGCCTTTCTTTTCAACCCTTTTCTGCATGGGGGCCATTGCATATGCCTGCACGGATATTGGCTACAGTACAGTATTAATAAACTCTTGTCATGTACTGTAATTAATGTAACTGGCAATAAGGCAGCAAAGGAAAGGGTCTATATCTGCAGGCCATCTGACCTAGAATGAAGCAAAGAATTCCTAAACTCACTTTTGTATGGAAAAGCAAAGGACTGTCCATAGGGGCTTTGAAGTGACAAAAAATGCACTCGTGACAGTTGTGGGCACCTTCCCACGATCTGAAAAATCGCTGATTTCTGCCAAGCACCATCTGAGCATGGGAGATGATCACCCACAATCCCGCAGCAAGATAGAGAGAGAATAGCCATTGGTTCAGTTGTGATCATGTGACATTTGTCATTGTGAACCACTCATATTGAAGACATTGCTTGTTTATCAAGTTAAAATTTATTAGAAAGGTTTGCTCGTCTGGCAGAACACCCCCAGAACAAGTTATTCTCAATCCAAGGTTTTACTGTATATCAAAATTTCCCAACAGTGGGTGACCTACACAAGCATTAAGTTTCAATAAATCGCATATTCTTATGCAATACTTTCACGGAAAGACTTGCTCATGAACCAACCATGGATCGAAGACTGACAGTAACTACTCTCAGTGATAGATTAGACACTAAAAATAAGGCCTGAATAATAATTAAAGTTTTTTATTCATAGATATTATTTCATAACCCATTGTGTGTTTGTGGAAAGCATTTTAAAACTTACAAAATGCTTTTACACACATTATTTCATTTTTGCTTTACATAAATAAAGTTACTCTAAACTCCTCCAAATTCTTAAAGTACTGACCATTCTTGATAAATTTGTTAATCATGACTTTCTTAAAAAACACACACAAAGGTGGGGTGCCTCGGTTAAGAGTCAGACTTTTTGGCTCAGGTCATGATCTCGTGGTTCATGAGTTTTGAACCCTGCCTTGGCTCTGTGCTGACACCTCAGAGCCTGGAGTCTGCTTTGGATTCTGTGTCTCCCTGTGTCTCTGCCCCACCCCTGCCTGTGCTTTGTCTTTCTCCGTCTCTCAAAAATGAATAAATATTTTAAAAAATAAACACACACACACACACACACAAGGTCATATTTTTCGGAATCTCACATTTAGTTACCTTCTCAGTGACTACCTTTTAGGTGCATAGGAATTCAACGGAAGCTGGGAGCCCGTCTGTTTCACAACCCTGATGGGCTAATGATGCCAATTTGTTTTCTATGTAGCTGTTGTTTTGTTTTGCTTCTAATGATTTCAACAGTGTTTTAGCTCCTTTGTCCAATTCCCACTTTTGGCAACTATTTCCTTGCCCTCATGTTTTACTACTCTCCTCTCCATCTTCTGGATTTAATCTTCCAGCACATGTCTCTGTAAGAGACTACATGGGTAGTCGACAAGCTTTCCTCCAAAGTTTGACATCAACAAGAATAGTTTTTGTCCTCCTAATGTTCTCCTATGGTCTCTAATTTTTACGTTTCCACTACACAGAATCTCTGGTATGGGGTGGGAAATTGCATACTCATGTTGAATGGGGAAGCACGTGGGAAATCTTAGGGAAGAGCACAAGAGAAGTCATTGCCTTGGAGAAAAACCAGCCACGAACCATGAACTCTCCCCCACAGGATATTGTGTACAAGTATGTATGCGTCCTTGATAATCTGTGGACAAGATTTAATGAATTAAAGCCTAGGATCATTAATTTGTAAATAGCATGTCTTAGAAATTCTTAGCATCAACAATTAGGAGGGATATAAAATAATTTACAGGGGCACCTGGGTGGCTCAGTTGGTTAAGCGTCTGACTTTGGCTCAGGTCACGATCTCGCGGTTCATGAGTTCAAACCCCAGTTCCGGCTCTGTGCTGTCATCACAGCTCAGAGCCTGGAGCCTGATTCAGATTCTGTGCCTCCCTCTCTCTCTGCCCCTCCCCTACTCACGCTCTGTCTCTCTCTGTCTCTCTCCTCGAATAAATAACTAAATATTAAAATAATTTACAAATGAGAAAGAAGGGGTGGGGAGAGTGTAAGAGAAGAGACGTAGTGTCGTGCTAAAAAAAGTCTGTATCTGGAACCAGTGGAACCAGGCTTATCTCTGCCACATCCCAAATATGGGATCTTGGGCAAGTTTCACAACCTTTCTGAGACTTAGTTTTCTTACGTGGAACATAAGGATGATGATATTTCAAATACCATAAGTTTGTGTTATTTTTATACACGAGGATGATTTTATATGACAAACAAAGCCCACTGAAATTCACAGGGACTTTTTTAGACTTCATTCTCCCAATGTCCATTTATGCACTAGCAAGTCAAAGATAATTGTGTCACTTTCTAAAACCTCTAACACAATATAAATCAACAAGATAACAGATGTATGTATTTCCCCCAAACTATCTTGCCCATATAAAATAATTGGGCGGTTACCAAATATAGAATCAACTTCTAAACTTTAAATTACTAATATGCTATTTTCAGGACGTTAAGCAAAAGAATTGCACCATAAGCACAAACAGTAAATACTGCAAGTGCTTAGATAAAGGGCCAAATGATGTTGTATTCTGGTTTCTCCCCACTGCACTATGACAAACAATCCATTCTGATCAGCTAGAGACAACTGTGGAAAATATGGATTTTCATCCATCAACGTAGTTCTAAATGTATCTACTTCTAAACATTAAAAAAATAGCTGAAGAATGAGTGTTGGTAGGAGACAGACAATTGTGTTTAATCCTTACCTTTTTGCTAACAGATCCATCACTTGGAAAGCGACGGGGTAGGATGGGTAAGCAAATACACTCCCTAACCCTTCAGATATTTGGTGAATTCTCTGTTCTTGGGATTCACTTATTTTATAAAATTCCCCTCCCTCTTCTACTGCTTCATATTATCATTTGGGCTTCCTGGTGAAAACCATGCAAAGAATACGTAGTAACATGATGCTGAGACGGACGCATGGGCTACAAAATCAAATAGGAGTGTCCATGTAAAAAATAGAAACACGATTACAAAAAGAATCCAGAAAGGCTGGTATCACAGCATTAGGAATAACTATCTGTTTGAATTTGTAAAAGCTGTATAAATATTAAAAACCACTTATGGTGGCTGGTGAGCACATTTCCCTTGATAATCTATTAGGTCTTTCCTTCACTGTGTAAAACGCCAGGTTGTGGTTGGAATAGGGAGGCAGGTGGGAAATTCAGTGAACAAAGGGAATTGCAAATTTACAAAGAAATGCTGATTTGTCCAGCGAAGTGACATATCCTAAAGGAGATTTCATACCATCTATGAATAAGAGATATTTTTCCTTCTTTTTTTTAACTTAAAAAATCACTTTTCTGTGGTTCTAATTATTTATTTTAGGAACAAAGTATCAGAGAGTTAAATTTTCAAAACAAGAGTGTAACGAGTGATAGTTAACATTAGTTTCTCCTAGTCTTTCATCCTATTTTCTTCATCCATTTTTTTCTTAAAATCGGAGCAAGTTGGGATAATGGGGGATAAGGATTGCGTCGGCCAGCCTATGACAAGAAGGAGCATGTGGTAGGAATGAATGATAACAAATACATTCCGCAGGAACTACTGTAGATCTTTTGTAGAATTAGACTACAAACAATATAGCTTGTGGTAGGTTAAATGATGACCCCCCAAAGATGCCCCATGTGGGTATTAGGGTGTCCATGTCCTAATCCCCAGAACCTGTGAATATGTACTTTACGTGATAAATGGCTTCACAGAAGGGATTAAATTAAGGATCTTGAAATGAGGAGATTATGCTGCATTATCTGGGTGGGACTGATATAATCACAAGAGTCTTTATGGAAGGAAGCGGGAGGATCAGGGTCAGTAGGCAGAGATGGGATGATGGAAGGCACAAGTTGGAGGGATGTGAGCAAGGGGTCCAGAATCAGAAAGGCAGGTGGCCCTTGACAACGGACAAGAAAAGGAAATGGAGCCTCAACAGCAATGCAACCCTGCTGATACCTTGGTTTCAGATTTCTGCTTGCTGCAGCAGCCATGGAAGATGAATACACTAATGAAATATCTACCATTTTTTTTTTTCATTGGTGAATACTTGAGACCTTAAAGATGCTAGCTGGGAAAAAAAATACTATTTCCGGGGGAATTTTTCTGGACTTGGAAAGAGATTTGTAGCTCAATAACAAAATTGAAATAATCATAAACACATATTGTAATAGCCAGCATTTCTCAAGCACATTCTGACTGTCCCAGACATTCTGCTAATCTTTTAAATTACATTAACACTTATAATTGAATTCTCACACAAGGCCTATGAGTTGAGTGTTATATCTACTTTATATAGATAAGGAAAATGAGGTCTAGAGAAGGAATTAAGCCAGTCAATAGGAGAGGTTTTCAAATGCTGCGCTGCGTGTCTAATTATCAGAGGGAGAAGGTAGGGAAGAATAGGCTTTTAAAAAAAATGTTATATTCTAGAATGAAACATAAAATACTTCAATTTTTGTCGACATTCACTACTTTATAAAAAAGAAGGTGGGAGGGTAGTCTCCATTAATTGTAGAGTATCTTCGATGATGGCTTTAAATATCTCACTGTAAAGTCCATTTCTTCTGTAGTATTGACATTGGAAACCAATCCATTAGATAATTCTGATTTTTCTGCCGTTATAAATCTGTCAACAAGGGCAATCCTATGGCATATTGATATTCCTTGATATTTATTTCACAACTGCCTTTACGAAACTCCAAGATATTAGTTTACACATATGTCTGCATTATACCGCAATAGCAGCGGGTTTTCAAAGAGCATTCTAAATTCTAGCTTCTTAACAGTCAATCATTCTATAGTATTTACCTCAATAATTCCTGAAAATATCAATATGGCACCAGCTTTAATGTACTTAGAAGGTATCAGTATTGAAATAAAAGAAAAGCACTTATTCAGCCTAACACAGCCATACGTATGTGTACGCACTCCCAAAAGCTTAAAAGATACAAAGCAGAGTTTATTTTATGGTACTAAAAATGAGATTTCACAATGATGTAACATCTTCTGACATCTAGTATTCTTTTTTGGAAAATGCTTTACGGCTAACCAATAATCATAGAAACTCGACACCTTAATTTGATGAATACAGGTAGGTAGAATACATGTAGGCCGTTGTTGTTTTGTGTTGCGTTGTTTTGTTTTGTATACACACATCATATTCCACTTTATTAATTTTCAATAAGAGATAGAACTTTTAAGCTGACTGGAGACTTTTTTTTCAGCCTCTTAGAGAATTCTATACCAGGAAGAAGGCTGGAGACAGATGGCCAATTGTTTGTTCTTTAGATCATCTTTTTTTCCCTAGACTCCATGTAGACAATCACTTTTCCTTAAACATGCAGTTTCCTCAGACAGAGTCAGTACATTTATAGGAACACAGATTTTTTTAAACATTATGATTCTAGCCATGGTTCATCTGATTGGGCATTTGCATTTCATAATTTTCATCAAAAACACTTGCAAACTATTCTTTTCATGGATACATTTTCTAGTTGTTAGCCTCATCCTTATTGTTAATTCTTCTCAATTTGGGGGAAACCCTTAATGTTATTTCATGATGATGGAATTATTAACCTGCTTGGGTTTCTATTTTCCCCTCCTTCTCTAACTATTTTTCTTCTCTCTATTCTTTCCTTCACTTTTTCCTCTGTTACTTTCTTCTTCTAGTTGCATTCTTTCCTTCCTTTTGGAAGAGTCTATTTTTCTAAACCAGATTACAAAATTGATCTTATAGGGCCCTGGGTGGCTCAGTTGGTTCAGCATCCAAAGCTTGATTTTGGCTCAAGTCATGATCTCATAGTCAGAGATCAAGCCCATGCTGGGCTTGGTGCTGAGCTTAGAGGCTGCTTAAGGTTCTCTCCTTCCCTCTCTTTCTGCCCCTCCCCTGTTATATACGTGCATGCACACACTCTCCCATTAAAAATATAAAAATAAAAATAAATAGATTTTATTAATATTTTGTCTAAATAACACAAGTCTTCTAACATATTTTAACCTAAATTTCAACAATCATAGCAACATGAAGATAGATATTTTATATCTTAGTTTATATAGCTGCTTTCTTCTTGAAATAGAACCGCCTGCCTGCATGCTCCATACTTTCTACATAAAACATCCCTGTCAGTGTCAAATCAATGACTCACAGAAGATATCCTCTTATATTTCATCAGATTAAGTTTTTTAACTGAATTATTTAGATAGTATGATAAGATGGCAGGGAACATACACTCAGCCCTGGTCACAATGTAGTCTGGTGGAATTACACACCATCTTGCAATGAGGAAATAACAAGTCTAAAGATGACATCAGAACCATAGGTAAGTATGGGGAGCAGAAGGAAATATGGAAACATGGGAACCGAAGATGGCAGAGACACTAAATGAGACCCAAAACTCAACCCTTGTTATTTAAGCTGCTAGAGCTGGATTTGCTATTCATGTAGCTGAAAACAAGCCCAAGTAAAAATGTATCTATTGTTAACGGTGCATATATTTTTTTAGAGCTTTTATGCGTCTCCAGCAATGTTTCGGGGGGGCACAAAAAATGACCTGCTATGTTAGGCCAAAACTAAAGCCTTTGCAATGGTAGGTCTTAAATGATTTCTTCAGGATCAAAGACCAATGGAACTCGATTGTACTTCTGCTTAATAAAGTTGGAAATGTATCTTGACTCACTGATTTCAGAGGTACAGATGACATTTCTTGAGCATAGGTATTCCAAATAGTTTTGTTGTTTGAGAATAAATTAGAAAGCAGTTATTGTAAATTGTCACTGCAACAACTACCTCATATATATTTCTGCTTGGGTTGTGAACCATTAACGACCAATTGAAATGAGATGCTTAGCAGTGATGGGGAAATTTTGATCTGAGATTTTTTTTTTCTTTTTTGCGTAATGAGACATTCCTTTGGCCTAGAGCATCTTGTTTTTTAAAGTTTCAGTATCTTTGGACTGTTGATGATTGTCCAAGAATAGCATTATCTCAAGCAATCAAAAGAACCTATCTACTATTACCACATGAATGATTTTATGTGTCAGTAGAGAGAAAAATCACTAAAAATTAAATGATTATATACTACTGCTTTTAGAGCACAACTTAGGTTAAGAGATGTCAGATTGTTTTTTAAGGAGTTTGGAATCAAGGAAATGTTATTATTAATGAAATAACGAATCAATGAAATCAAAGAAATAAGTTAGCTCCTACTAAAGAAGAAGGTAGTAGTTTAGCAGTTAGCCTACTAAAGAAGGCATCTGGATTACAAATAGGATAGAAGAAATAAAGATTAATATTTAAATTCATTGATATTAACACGTTCAAAAACTTGGCAAATAATAAATTAAGAATATTTTTTAAATTGATACATATAGCACAACCAAGTGCTATATATCTATATATATATATATTTTTTTCTTCTAGTGAAAACATTTATTAAAACTTACTTTTAGTTATAAATGTGAATGGGTGTATCGTGATGTCTCCCAGCAACAGACTGATGTAGTAAGTCCTAGAGTCTTCTTGTCCTCCTGAAATGGGCCTCTTTGACTCCCTAAGTGAATCATTCTGGTGTGTTCTATGCCGGCTTTATCTTAAAGGGTAAGAAAAGTATATTGAGCATCAGGTGTATGGTTTTTATGTGTGGGTAAAAATATTTTAACTTGGTAACATTTCTTTGCTCCACTGTAGAAGAATCTAATACAACCACTGCATTATATACACATGAAACTATAATAAAATACATTAAAAAAGTACAATAATTTAATGGTTATGTACTGAAAATTTACTCAATGCAGGAGTATCATTATGTGCCTACAAAATAAAGATGTGCCAAAAAAAAACCTGCTAGATGCTGCTATCAGCTTCCCTCCATCTTCTTTTGTAACAGACACCACCAGATTTTTGTTGGGCACAGAATGCCCCACAACAGAAGTGTACATTTTCAGTGTTCCTTGCTGAGTGGTTGCAGAAACATGATGACACACCACCACAAATTGCTTCAGATGGCCCAAACTGATGATGTTGTCCACATGCACCAAGAGTGTGTGAAAAGATGTGGTAGTCACATAGTGAGGCTTTCTGGGCAGAGGAGGGAGGCGGGTGGACTCCAGGGAAGATCTGAACAATAGTTTGAGTGAAATGGTGGTAAAGAGATACTGTCTTGAAATTTCTATGGTGGTTGGGCAGTGGGGCTGGAGTGAGGGGCTGCATGCACGGGCAGAGGCTTTTTTGATTTGAACCTCCCACCAGATCCAAAGGCTTTCTCATTAAAGCCTAAAGCCTGAAAGGCAAGAGGGAGGAGTAAGGCTAAAAATTGTGAGTGGTAAAAAGAAAATGAATTCGGACTCTGTTATGGTAGTCACGTGACTCAGTTCTGATCAATGGGCCATGTGTAAATAATGCTTTCAAATTCTAAGAATTATCTTTAAAAGCATACATGCCCTTAAAAGTCATTGTCTCTTTTTAATTTCCTGTCGGATCAAAAACAGTCTTCCTAGCTGGAATTAGAATAGCTGTGGTACATCATGAGGTCACCTTGCAAATAAAAGTCAATTGTGGAAGGGTTGTGGGTCTCAACCCTTGTGGAGCATTACTTACTCAATGCCACTGAGTTGTGAACTTGCATAAGAAAGACAAGTGCATTGCTATTTCATTTAAGCCACAGTTATTTTTGTTTTTCTGCCACAACCAAACTTAATCCAAACCTATTCTATTCTATTCTATTCTATTCTATTCTATTCTTCTATTCTATTCTATTCTATTCGTCTGAGAGTCAAAAAAAATTACAATGTAATTTGGGAAATCTGGGATGAGAAAACTCCATTAATAGACACAAAACCCCCCCACATCATACACTGTAACATATTTCCCAGAAATAAGTATAGGAATGTAAAATAAGGATTATTGGTAACTAGCTTCAAGGCGAGGCCATCAAAGTTAAGTGTTATTACAAGACATAAAGAAAGCATGGTGGAAATGATTGAGAGTGGGGACTGTCTCTGGGGATCCCTTGGAAGGGGATCCCTTGGAAGAGAGTAGGGAGTAGGCTTTGGGGGGAATGCAGGTTATGTATATGGGTGACACAGGAGAGATTTGGAAGGTAGGTTGGGAATATATCATAAAAGTCATAATTATTAAGGTTAAATTCAATGGTTTCACTTGTTTTTCATCACAATCCATGAATGAATTAGTAGTAAAATGATCTCAGTTATGTAGCATCATTTATCTACTCGTGGTGACAGCAGGATCTGGTTAGTCTTTGTGTTATTATTGCCAGCAGGGCAGAAAGAGAGGAAACAGCTAGAACCTGGGACTAAAAACTGCTCAGAGAAGCAACAGGTTTGTGGAAATTGTCCAGTAGCATATACTGAGAATCTTTTTTTTCTTTTTTTGGAGGTGAGAGAAAACGAAATAGAGTCATTCCAATTAATTTCAGGCTAAGAGTTGAGTAGTGCATCTTAATATTACTAAAATGCATAGCATAGGCCTGAGACACAGGTGGAATTGTATCTGTACATGTGGTCTGCATCTGGAATGTTTTACATGAGTAATTGGAACCAGCCATTTCTTTTAGTACCAGCTCATCAGGGATGATTAAAGAAAGGCAGAGAATCCCAGTCCTATGAAGGAACTAGCTAATAGTCAAAATTAAGTCAAGGAAAAAAAAAAAAAGATTTGGGCAGAAGCTCATAACTTGAACAGAAGGATGTGGAGTGGGAGCAGAATAGGAACCAGCCAAACAAAATTTACTCAAACATAATTTCAGACTAGAGAACAATACTAATAAGTACTTCTGAAAGCTAGACACATAAGAAGACATGAGCAGAGGGAAAGGATTTTGGATCAATTGCATACTTTGGTAGGAAAGTACACTGAAGAAAGAATGAGACTCAAACTTACATTGTAGAAATACAGTGGGAAGCACTACTGTATGAAATTATATATGAGATAACTAGCAAGATTAACTCAGTGATTAGATTATGTTCAATTCTTTGGATTCCATTATTACAACTTTGTCTCCCTTCACCAACACCTTTTCTCCTCTTTGGTATGGTTATTCTTGATTAGACATTTTCTGGTCTACTCTATCAATTTACTTAATTAGCTATTGAGCTCCCAATCTATCTACTAGATTTATAAATGCCTTGGAGGCAGAGGTTGTTTCATGCCAATTTGCATTCCCTAAACAACTAAAATTTGTGTATAATAGTCTTTCAAATATTTGTGGGAGTTAAATTAATTAACAAGTGTTTAACTGGGTCAAATGGTGCAGAAGGCGATGGAAATGAAAACTTGGAAAATAGATCAATTCAACCTTTGAGTACTGTCCACGGTGCTGAAGACAACTTTAAACAAGATACAGTCTCTGTTCATTGGGAGTTTATTGAAGGAGAAATAGACAAATGGGAGATTATGATACGATTGGTATTCAAATAAAGGCATCGTGTGATGATATGAGGGAGCATAAGAATTTTGCCTGGATTAAACCATTGAGTTTGGTACTATAGAGGTCACCGTGTTAGTTTCCAATTGCTACTGTAACAACTATTACAAACTCTGGCTTAAAGCAACACAAGCTTATTATCTTACAGTTGTATAGGTCAGAAACCTGACCCCTACCTCCCTAGACTAAATGTTAAGTATTGGTAGGGCAGCATTTCTTTCTGGAGGCTCTAGAGAAAAATTTGTGTCTTTGCCTTTTCTGATTTCTAGAAGCCACCTGCATTCCTTGGTTAGTGATCTCCTGACGATGTTTGCAAAGCCAGCAATGTCAAAGCCAGCAGAATGAGAAATCTCATTCTGCTAATGAACACATTCACATACCAAAGGGCAAGAAGTCACCATATCTATTAATTCTTATCTTTATGTGTCACATTTTACTGTGGATGTCAGGTCTAAAATGTAAATCCAGGGGGGTGCCTGGGTGGCGCAGTCGGTTAAGCGTCCGACTTCAGCCAGGTCACGATCTCGCGGTCCGTGAGTTCGAGCCCCGCGTCAGGCTCTGGGCTGATGGCTCGGAGCCTGGAGCCTGTTTCCGATTCTGTGTCTCCCTCTCTCTCTGCCCCTCCCCCGTTCATGCTCTGTCTCTCTGTCCCAAAAATAAATAAAATTTGCAAAAAAAAAATTAAAAAAAAATAAAATAAAATGTAAATCCATTGGATGGTGTAGTATCATTTTACACATATCTCAGGATGAGTGAAGTCTTAGGTTTTTGTTTTGCTTTGTTTGTTCTGTTGTAACGGTATATAGTGAGCTTTGATAATTCGAATATCTACATTTCAGATTAAATGGTAATTTTAGTTTTTCTTGGTGGTAGGGGTAGATGTACAATCCCATGAAGGTACACAAAAAAAAGGAGTATGTTTTAGTAAGCAGTATGATAATGACAAGGTTATAATCATTATTTAATTTTTGAAAAGATTTATGAAGTGCTTAAGACATTTATTCGTTATTTTTAAAGGAGGTTGTTTAAGTACTTATGAAGAGTCATTATGTTAATTTGTAACTTGTTGTTATAAATTTTAAAAAATCAAGTATATTAAATGTGAAATTTTAGTGTGCAATGTCTAAAAGAATTTAGTTAATGAAATGGGTCGTTCTCATTAAAACTAGGAGAAGTTTACTTTTTACATGTATAAGTAAATAAAAAGTTAATCAAAATGCAACAAAAATGGTTGATTTTATATTTACAAATAGTACTACATTTTAAAGTTTTAATTGGTTTACATAGCATGATCTATAAATTGAGCTTAAAAGCTTGACAACCCCAACTTTTAAGGTATAAGTTCAGTGACCTGACAATTGATTTAAAAAGATACATATGTTTAATGCAAGTATTCCTTTTCATGCTAAAGAGGTCCTTTAAAAAAATAAAATATAATTAACTATAAGGGAATGATGCAATGGACTCTTATTCAGCCCTTAAAAGGAATGATACACACACAATGGAATATTATTAAGTCATAAAAAGGAATGAAGTCTTGACTTTTGTAGCAACATGGATGGAGCTAGAGATTATAATGCTAATCAAAATAAGCCAGTCAGAGAAAGACAAATACCATATGATTTCACTTTTATGTGGAATTTAAGAAATAAGACAAAGGGGGCAAAAAAGACACAAACCAAAAAGCAGACTCAACTGTAGAGAACAAACTGATGGTTACTAGCAGGGAGGTGGGTGGAGGAGGGGTGAAATCGGTGAAGCAGATTAAAAGTGTTCTTATTCTGATGAACTCTGAGTAATATATGGAATTGTTGAGTCACTAGATAGTACACCTGAAACTAATATAACACTCTATGTTAACTATATTGGAATTAAAATTTAGAAAAAGAAAATCTTATAAAAAAATAGAGACATTAATATTTTAACTGAGGCCATAATTGGTGTGGCATAGATTGCTAGTTTTCCCTTAACAATCTTTTTTTTTTCAAGCTTAATTATTTATTCTGAGAAAGAGAGTGCAAACAGCTGAGAGACAGAGAAAGAGAGAGAGAGAGAGAGAGAGAGAGAGAGAGAGAGAGAGAATCCCAAGCAGGTTCCACACTGACAGTGGATAGCCCGATACAGGGCTTGAACTCATGAACCCGGGAGATCATGACCTGAGCTGAGATCAAGAGTCAGATACTTCACCAACAGAGCCCCCCAGGCACCCCTCTCTTAACAATCTTTATGCCCTTCACACATTATTATAAAAATGAAAGTCAGTGTCCATTCAGAATATAAGGCTGCCTGTCTCAATGATGTTTCCAACTAGGTGTGATAATATAATGACTACGTAACAATTTCTGAGAACTTTCTTTAAGAAACAACCCATCACTTGCTGTCTTTCATATTCTGCCATGTGGAATGTGGATGCTATCATGTTGGAATATGCCATGAGGTCAAGGGTTTTTGTGGCTCAGCAAAAGACAGAAGAAGCCTAGCTCCCTGACATTATGGAGTGAAAATCTACATGACAGTGAAATAAATGTCTATTGTGTTGAACTCTAAGAGAGGTTATCATTTACACCCAGACCTAATCCTAACTAGATAATAAGAACACAGACAACATTAGTCTTTAGGCACTTTCCAAATTGTCTCCAGTAATCACTTATTACAATTATAAAGTATAAATCACACATTGTTTAAAACAATTTTATCAGAAGTCTAAAGACAGATGTGCTATTACTTATCTAAAATTTGAGTTAATATCTTGTAAAGGAAGAAAAGTTTTCCTTAACCTGGAATACTGATGTCATTTTCTAATAATGGTTTCTTACCACTGCTAATTGGGTTATTTTAATATGAACACCTCCTGAAATAATGGCTACTTTTACTTACTGGTGTTTCTGTTGAGGATTTTTCATAATTTATTTTACTTTACTGCATAAATTACTGAACAGTGCACAGCAATTCAAAAACACCACATTTATATGAAAATTACTTTTCTAGAAAATGAAAACATTCTTTTTGCTCAACTCTAGGAAAATGATTTTTAAAATTATTTTTAATAGCCTTGAAACATTTAAATACATTTTCACTGTAATTCAGTATCAAGTGAATGAAACATGCATAGGTCTTGTTGATTACAAACCATTTTACTTACTTTGGCCCCTCATATTTGAATGATGATTAGATTTGCCTTGCCATTCTATAAAGTTGTAGTTTCTGTTGTTTTATATTGCTTAAAAATTATCATAACAACTAAAAGAACTAATATTTGGTCTAGGTATTCTTGCACCAAACGTGGGTAAGTGCTTTCAGATGATTGGCATTACAAGCCATGTTTTCAGTGAACATTTATTAAATTCCTATTGGATGTCAGCTGTGATGTTGGGCAGAACATGCAAAGATTAAAATGGTATAGTTTATGCTCTTTGGACTTGTCACGTGTTCAGAAAGGAGTTCTTATTAAGCCTGTCTGAGGATACATTTTCTACACTGAGTCATCAAAAATTCTAAGTCTTATTTAATTGGAAAAGATTAAGCAAAATTATCCAAATATTAGACTTAAGCGAATACACACTTATGGATCCGCTGAAAAGTCAATTACACCATTCCCCTTATTTAAACCTCAATATTTTAAACTTAATATTTATTATGTAAAATATAAATTAATAAATGTATTCTTTTTTTTCCCCCGTACAAGTAGATAGTATTACTCAAAGAAGGAGCTGATTTTCTTCTTCTAATTTTGAGCTCTAGGAAAACATTGTATACTTCTTAACATTTACACTGAATTACTGGAAATTAATGAAAACTGCTAATTCCACCTTATCAAATCTCTGGCATGCAATGAAAGGATAATGTCATTTTTAAATACCCCGCACTCTTGAAAATATTTTAATTGAAGGAAAAATCATGCTTAATCTGCTGTGTCTGTTACCTTAAAAACAAACAAGATTCATAATAACCTAAGGATGTTTAAAAGGGACCATCTTATTATAGCATGTGAAAAGCACCACTTCCCCACCCATATTTATTTTCTCCCTGGTAGTAAAGTACATACTAGTAACCCTTTTAATCTGTTTAGGTTTTCAAAGATGATGCTTATCAAGTATCCTGGAATATTAAAAATAATTTTAAAAGAGTATTTTTTTTCCTTTGGAGAAAAGTCAAATCAACATAAGTACCTATGAGCATCCACAGAGGTAAATCAGTCCAGTATGTAGACAAAGTCAGGAATTTATCTGAAGGATGTCTCCATTTTCCTGTCATACTTTGGTTAAGTCATAAACTCCCCCACATTCTCAGGTTAAATTAGCAGGCTCTGCGCTTTATCTATTGCTATGTAACCATCCCAAACATAGTGGCTGGAGACAACAGTGATGTATTACTATTCTGACCATTACAACTTCGGTCTTTGAAGGCATCTAATCTAATTTTTCAGATGAGAACACTGAAGAACCTAAACTTAACTGAGTTGTTAGTTTTAAACTGCAGTCCCAAACAACATATACTTTTATTTAAAAACAGACAAAACAAACAACAACAAAAACAACTGAAAACAAAGAAAAATGCCTGAAGTTTCATATGAGAACCTCCCAAGACGTCATTGAACTAAATTAATATTTGATCTTGGATGCATTTCATTGCTTTAATATGTGAACAGAAGTTTAAGTAAACTGACTACATTTAACAGAATCTGTATGTATATTTGAGAATATTCTCTGGCCTTAAGATTAATAGTAAGAAATATGATTTCAGTCTCAATCGTCATCTTGTTTTTGACTAATGGATAAAAGAGATACACAGATTTAAATGAGAACAGCACAACTCAAATCTTGTGGACTATGAAGAAGAATTTTGAACACTGAAATTTTGTGACGTTTTGATAAGATATAGTGGAACCAACCTCCTACATTTGAAAAGCTTGATGATAATATTAGTAGGTAATGTAGCCCTGCCCTACATCATGTAGGGTTATTAGAATTCTAAGAGGTATTTCTGTTCTTTAAAATAATTCTGCTAATACTCTTCCTCAAAGATTTTGCAAGTAAAATATATATATATATATAAAATATATATTTTATATAAATATATATATTTATATATATTATATATATTATATATATTTATATATATATATTTTGCAGGTTATATATATATTTATATATGTTATATATATATTTATATATGTTATATATATATAAATATATATATATATATATACACACATACATATTTGAGTATCTTTGCAGGTAAAAAAATACACACACACACACACACACACACACACACACACACTGGATGTATACAGATATGCACACTTGCCAGAAAGAGATTTGTCATTTACACAGAATATGTTTTATGCCCACTACCACACATTTCTATGTTTCAATTTTTTAGCCTCTGTTCAGAAAAACAAACCAGAAAACCCAGATGAGATTAGTGAATAACCTAATCCCTAGAGTTTAGTTTTCAAAATCAATTCCCGAATCTTAGCTGCATAGAGAAAGCAGACAAAAGAAACTCCAGTCAAAATCATCCACAATTCTTCCATCTCAGCAATGAGATTAGATTGACTGGGCTGGGAGAGGAAGTAGCAGAAAGAAAGAAAAAAAAAAGGTGTTATGGGATCTCAAAAAAGGAACATTATACACCATCCTCTCTCTGAAGTTGAGACCATGATACTGGATCATGGAATCCCAGTGCAGAAGCTGGAATGCTGTGCCTGTTTCTTGTTTGATGCTCTGGGAGTTAATAAGCCCTGTGTAGAAAACGTGATCTTCCTTATGTGGGGCTTAAAGCAGATATGGCAAATGGGTGTCTGGGCCTGAGGAGAGCTTCAGAGATCCCACGCATTCAAGATTGTGAAAAAAAAAAAAAAAAAAAAAGAGTTGCTTCATCGTCACGTACCCTGAGAATGGTGGAGGTGGGTGACAGAGGGAGCTGGTGGCCTGAAAGAGTCTCATGGTGGCAGAGTGGATTCTGTGACATTGAGCTGAGTGTCTATGGGGCTGCTTCAAAGGATCTGATTGTCTCAACAGGTGCCTCTACAGAGGGACTGACAATTATTGTCACCCTTCTAGAATATAAGCTCGGTTTAGGTAAAGATACTACTGTATCCCCAGGCCCACGCATATAGCTCACACTCAGTATATATTTGTTGATGCATAAAGAAATCATATCTCAACATGGTATAAGGATTCCGTGCAGCCTCCATCTGAATCCAGAGTTTCACTACTTATTATCTAGACATTGTCAGTTCAGTCCAAAATAAAATGCAAATAGCGCCTTCCTCGACAACAGGCTCATGAATATAAAGAATTTCACACACTATGAGGCAAATAGAGATGCTCAAAAATAATGTTTGGTTATTGTTGGAAATTGATAAGAAATTTTTCATAATAGTAACCTTGAGAGCTTGTTGAACCTAATTGCTTCAGCAGAATTCCCGGTTATTTATGAGTCTATCACTATTTGGGCATCGGAAGTTGCTTGTTTTTGTTTTGTTTTCTCAGCTTTGCCTTGGATAAACTGTTCTCATCAGAGATCAAAAACAGAGAAACCGACCTAGAGAACTTGAGGACAGAATATGTATGTGCCTAAAAATGGCATCAGAGACCACAGTCAAATATCTAGTTTTGTACCTGGGTAAAATCGTTCTCTATGCATTGGTTTTCCTAACTCACGATACACTAACTAATAAGCAGCTAGACCCACTTTGACTCCCAAACACACCCGCTGCCACTTCCTGACACAAACACACTGAGCCCATGGAGGCATGCCCTGCCGTTAGACCCCTGGGAGTCTGCCTTTTCTGGATTGTGCAGAATAGCCTGAAGTGAAAGACAAACAAGGTGCCTGGAGCAAAATTTCTTGATTAGCAGTACACTGTCTTTTACAGCGATCACATGAACTTTTATCTGAAACATCCCTGGGAGCAGCTAAAGATGGGATCTGTTGCTATGAGAACAGCCAAGCAGCTTTGGCAAATTCCATGTGTGATAGATAATAACCTTTGTATCATTTAATATCGGATTTCCTGTTACTGATGGCGGTAAATAATCCTTACCTTCCTTTAGTGAACAGTTGCTTCATCCCAAAGCCCGAGACCATGTGTGAAGACATTTTAGCAAAGGATTTCCAGCAAAGCCTACAGACCACATAGATCTGACCTAATCAGTGATTGCCTTGGGCTATCCGCTGTGTGAGTACTGCTTTCCACATTATCTCCTGGGGTTGTTGTTATCTAACGTTTGTAAATATTTCAAAAGTTCGAGCTGCGTATAATCAATTGTAAATGCTATGGAGCTTCAGATCACATCAATAGCCTTGGAGAGGATGCATCATCATTAAAATTACAATCAATCCATTTTCATTTCTCCTCAAGTTTTTTCTTATATTGTCGCATGTTTTGGTCCAATGTTTCAACATCATAAAATGGTAGCTCTGATCTTAGTGGAAAAGAATTTGAAGATTAAAAAAAAAAAAAAAGACAATTGGGAAGAACTTATTCACTTTGCTTAATTTGGCATCACCGTGACTCACCAAATTGTCCAAGAGATCACCTTGACATAAGTGTTGTGCGAGAGCATTTTGATTTCTTGGCTCTGTCTGACCACTCTCACCTCTTAATGCCAAATGTTCTAAATTGGAAAAGCACCAAATATAGTTTGCAATTCATCTTAGAGAAGGAATGACTCTTTGAAGTGTGAGAAAATATTCATCGTTTCAATAATTTTTTGGGGGGCACCTGGTGGCTCAGTTGGTTAAGCGTCTGACCCTTGACTTCAGTTCAGGTCATAGTCTCACGGTTCTGGAGATCGAGCCCTGTGTTGGGCTCTGCACTGACAGTGTGGAGCTTGCTTGGGATTCTCTCTCTCCCTCTCTCTTTCTGGTCCTCCCCACTCTCTCTCTCTCAAAATTAAATAAGTAAACTTAGGGGCGCCTGGGTGGCTCGGTCGGTTAAGTGTATGACTTCGGCTCAGGTCATGATCTCACGGTCCGTGAGTTCGAGCCCCGCGTCAGGCTCTGTGCTGACTGCTCAGAACCTGGAGCCTGTTTCAGATTCTGTGTCTCCCTTTCTCTCTGCCCCTCCCCTGTTCATGCTCTGTCTCTCTCTGTCTCAAAAATAAATAAACATTAAAAAAAAATTTTTAAAAATAAAATAAATAAGTAAACTTAAATATATATATAATATAAAATATAAATATATATATAATATTTAAATATATAATATATAATATAATAATAATAATAAATATATAATATGAAATATATATAATTTTAAAAAACACTTCACATTCTCAGGTTGTGGACTTATTCCATTATATGACAGAAATAGTTCTACAACACTGGGCTGAGAATGTCGGTATGATTTTGACCAGGTCAAAATATGAGTTTATAGCATCGAGAACAAAAACAGAACATTTTCTTTCCTACAAATATCTTCTATTTTATTTGAGAACTATTTCATTGGTTAATCTGGTTACTTCTGCTTTTTCAAGGACTCTCTACACACACAAGAAAGCATTTCTGAGCCAAGTGTAGAATATGATGATGTTGAAAAAAATAAAAGATCTAAATAAATGGAAAAATATTCCATGTTCATGTATATGCAGATTCAATATTGTTAAGTCAATGTCAGTTCTTCCCAACTTGATTTATAGATTCAACAGAATCACAATCAAAATCTCAGCAAGTCACTGTATAGAAATCAAAAACTGATTCTAGAGTTTATATGGAAAGGCAAAGACTCAGAATTATAATATGATGATGACAGAAATAAGAAGGATTTATAGGTAATATACTTAGGCTTTGGGAATCCTGCAAACTTTTTGTAGAACATGGAGGTTTAGCTGTGGTGGGAAACTGTGCACCTGAGAACCTAGTCATGATTCTTTTTCACGGGCTTAGGGCAACCGCTTACCCGGGCTGCAAGATCGCAGTCTCTTGAACAATGTGGGAATTAGTTGCGTTGAACCCCTGCACGGTCAAAAATCTGTGTATAACATCTGACTCCCCCCCAAATTTAACTATGGAAACCTATTGTTAGTTGGAAGCCTTACCGATAACGTAAAGAGTTGGGTAACACATATTTTGTATGATTTATGTTTGGTATACCGTATTCTTACAGTAAAGTAAGCTAAAGGAAAAGAGTGATTAAGAGCATCATAAGGAAGAGAAAATACATTTATAGTTCTCCACTGTATTTATCGAAAAAAATCTCCATATAAATGGACCTGCACAGTTCAAACCTGTGTTGTTCAAGGGTCAACCGTATATCTCTATCTCTATCTCTCTCTATATCTATATCATCTATCTCCATATCTATATCTATGTCTATGCGTATGTCCATCTCCATCTATTCACATACCTCTAAGATTCAGAAATCTGACCTGTAGGCTGTGGGTTGGGAAACCTCTAGCTGAAGGAGGAATACATGCATGTAATTCTGTGGGAAATATCAGGGAACATGAAACCTCGTGGAAAGAACTGAATGTGAAATATTAGGAACAGAGGACACTTGGTATCACATCAAGCACCATAGTTGTTCTCATGCTGCTTTCTTATGGGCCTATTGCTGTGGGAGGAAATTAGGTTTCCTCATCGGTGAAATTAGAAAATCAAGCGGAACATGTTTTCTTTTAAGCAATTTTTTTTTTCAAAATACAAAGAAACAAGCATTAGAAATTATGGGAAGTGCAAGTGTATTTTTCTGTTACTTTGAAATCAGCAGTTGAAATCTATGCATTCCTAGTGTGCAGCAAAATAGTTTCCTATTGGAATGAATTGGTGGTATCTGTTGGGTCCTGGTCCTAGACTCCTGCCCATTGGAGCAATTAGCATTAATTAGCACATTTATTGTCAAGGTTGGATGAGATCCTGTGAATGGGATGGACAGAAAGGAAAATCCCCTTATCTCCATGGACGCTGATCCCTCGCAAAAAGAAGATTGAAATACGTGGTCCGGAATCTGTAAGGCAAGTTCACTGCCACTATCCCCCTGGCAGCAGTTACAGAGGTCTGCTTCCTGTGCGTCCTGTTGATGGCTGTTAGGAACATTATCTTTACCCAGAAATGGAAAATGAGATTCCAAAGAAATGATAATGTTATTTACCTTCATGGTCAAAAGTCTCCCAAGGGGCTCTACTGCACATTTTGCATTTTAACACAATGGAGACCACTAAGGACCATGAATTCCTCATGGATGTGGTTCAGCGAAATAGGTGAGGAGTTTCCTGTGTAATACAAGATTGCAGAATGACCTCAATTTTAACAGCCAATAGTTCTCCCTCCTTTTCTATACTTCGAATCAGGAAGCTCTTTCTCTATTCCAACTGTGGGTTAAAGAAATAGACCCTGAATCAAAGTTTACACCTACTTTAGATAATAGGGGGCTTTTTTCTGTATTGAGTTATTATGAAGCTCAGAATATGAATGCAAGAGACGGTGCAAGTCAACTTGATAATGTAATGTGAATGAAATTTAAGATCTTTCATTGATTTATAAAGGTTATAATTTCATTAATTCTATTCGTCGATTAATTTTAATATTTATTTAATCTTTGAATCCCCAAATTATATTAGAGTTAATGAAGTAATTCAAGTATTAGTTAATATTATCTTAGGATCTTAAACATGGATATGAAAAATTAAGGAATGGCCTAAGAATATAAAATGGTGCAATTATTTAAAGTTAAATGTGGCAATATTAAGATTAAAATAACTTGTGAATATACTTTAGATAAACTAGCACCAGAATATTAAATATCAGAATATGTGGCTATATTTTAAAATTCCTTTTGCTATTGCTAACTATATATTATATATATATATATAACTGTATATAATGTATATATATATAATATATATAGTTATATATATACTTACATTTATATTTACATTTATATTATTTATATTTATTTATATATGTATATATAAGTACACACACATGCCATTATATATATTTATATAAATTCTGATATTATATATACAGCATACACACATTCTGATGTATATGTATGTGTGCTTGCAGGATTGGTTGAACTAGCAAAATAATTGAAATACGCAGCAGTAGTCTAACTACTGATTATAAGTGAGCACTATGCTATTATTTACCATGTCGTCACTCAAATAATGAATGGTTGTATATGTATTAATATAAAGGCATGTGTGTTATAGTAAGTTAAAAAAATTTTCTAGTACAATAAAATTTGGGGGAAAGTACATGACTGGATGAAGGACAGGTCATTTGGTTTCTACTTTATGCTCCTTTGTACTCTTTTGTACTCTTTTCCCCCATCATGAGCATATATATCATTTATAATTATAAAACCAAGTTTCAAGGAAAATGCATAAAAGGAGCGGACTACCTTAAATTCCTCATTGAGCAAGTTGAGAAACCAATGAATGAACGAACAGTGTAATTATAGAGTAGCAACAGCAGCAAGAAAATCAGAACTTTCAACAATATGATTTGGTATATTTTGTACGTTGCCAAATATGCTATACATGAGACATTCGAGAATGGAGGTGCTGCCTTGCAAATGCCAAAAAAAAAAAATTTGTATTTTTTTTCTTTTCAAAATATTTAGTGTCTACAATTCATCAGTGAACCAAGTAAATCATGGCTCCTTCAAGTGTGAGGATCGAAACCAATTACCATTAGTGACCATCGGGTGCAGCCGGTCCTTTCTGTCCTGTTGCCTGAATCTCAATGATCTCCCAAGTGCGCCCGTGCAATTTAACAGAAAGATCAATATACCACAGCAGTTAGCAGCAGCCCTCTTGAAGTGCCTCACAAAACATGCTACATTTCTCCACCGAATAAATGTCAAAACATTCCAACAGCTACAATTCTTGGGAGAAATCGTTCTTCTGAAACATTATTGACATACTTTAACCCACATTTCCCGCGGCTCGCAGGCTTCCTACTGGCCAGTCAATTCTGATTTGGCAAGAGCCACATCGACATGTGTCCCCTGCTGACTTGCTCGGATGGCATGGAAGATATCAGAATCTGGTGTATAGGTCTTTAGGTTCAAAGGTCAGTGGTCTAACGCTGACCCAAGGCCAAGGTGATGGCAACCTCTCTCCAGAGACTTGGCTTCATCTCTAATATGCCCTTGAAATCAATCAATATCATCACAGAGCTTGCCTTTCTAAGCATAAAAGACTGCCTGATCTAAATGCTTCTAGGTTACTTCCTGCGAACTGAGAGCTTGAAAGCCGTGTAGGAGAAAGATGGAACAGATTTTATTTCTCACTTTATGGAATTACTGTTTATAAACCTTACAGTGATTACGATTTTCCAAATATATGTGCACATTGAGATTAAAATATACATATATATATATAGAGAGAGAGAGAGAGAAACAGAGACAGAGACAGAGAAACAGACAGACAGAGACAGAGACAGAGAGGGAGAGAGACGGAGAGAGAGGGATATATTTGTATATGTGAGATGTGTATATTTACACACACACACACAGAGGTAGAAAGAAAGAAAAAATACATTTATTTTCCTTTCAGTGCGTAAGCTTTAGTTGTTTCACATCAGAACACACACTGTGGGGCTCCTGAGTGGCTCAGTTGGTTGAGAGTCGGACTTAGGCTCAGGTCATGAGCTCGCGGTCTGTGAGTTCGAGCCCCACATTGGGCTCTGTGCTGACAGCTCAGAGCCTGGAGCCTGCTTCAGATTCTGTGTCTCCCTCTCTCTGTCCCTTCCCTGCTCATGCTCTGTCTCTCTGTCTCTGAAAAATGAATAAATGTTAAACAAAAATTTTAAGAACACACACTGTGAAAGTGGTCTCCTTGCCATGTGATGCTTTCTGATACGTCTGAGTTATTAGGAGCTGCTGAAGGTTCAACCTGGAATGAAAATTTATTTTGATGTTTGTTTTGTGCCCCTTTAAACAAACTTTTCCCTTCATCTTTCTATGAATTGCTTTATTTGAGTATGTGAAAATCTTTGAGATCGCATTGTGAGAAACCATCCTACAAACGTACAAGCAGAAAACCATTAATTCAGACTCAGCTTATTTTGATGTTTACAAAAACAAGGGGCCGTTTTGCCAGAAGACTGCTCTCCTTCATTCCAGACTCATGAATACATGGATCTTCAGACTCACTCAACACTAATGCCTACTTGAGTCATTCTCAAGACATGACTGCAGCTGGGCAACAATAAAAATAGTTATTAAACATGAAAAAAGGGGGCGCCTTGGGTGACTCAGTCAGTTAAGCATCTGACTCTTGATCTTATATCAGGTCATGGTCTCACGGTTCACGCATGGGTTTGAGCCCTGCATCAGGTTGTGCCCTGACAGCACGGAGCCTGCTTTGGATTCTCTCTCTCTCTCCTCTCTTTTCCCCTCCCCCAATCACGTGTGTGCTTTCTCTCTCAAAATAAATAAATAAATGTTTTTTTTTTTAAAAATAAGAAAAGGGATGGCAACTATCATTCTACCAAAACAAACTCTCTTAAGATTTTCGGAAACCAAATTTATTAGCTAACTGCCATTTCCAAATAGAGCAGGTTAGTTTTATTAATTCAGAAAGTTATATCTAACAGGTGCACTGAATCACCTCTGCCTGTGGTGTTTAAAGTGTCTACACTTAATACAGATCTAGTCAAGATGAACGGATAAGAGAGGGAAAAGGTCTCTCCCCCCACAATAAAATGTCTCCATTACTTCTCGGGTACAAAATTAGTTAGCGGAATATGCACGTTCATATAAGTGTGATTGTTAAAACAGTCAGCAAATGGCAATGGAGACATTTGTACTCTTAGCCTTGGTTTCTTCAATAAACAGCAATATCAATCTCAGTGATAAATCTGCCTTTGACTCCACTTAAAATTATACAGTCTCTTCTAAGCAAACAAGAGCCCATTAATATCGACCTTGAAGATAGATATTAAACCAACATTTTCATAGTTGTTTGTTTGTTACCTATCTCCCAAGACATTACCCAAGCACATGGATTTAACATCAAAATGAAAAACAAAACAAAACAAAATAAAAAAAATAAACACATGAAGTTCTTCCTCAGGAAGGTAGCAACTAGATATTTCAGGGAAAAAAAAAAAATCAATGTCACTCTCTGTTTCTCCAAACACACACACAAAATCAATAATGTTCTAAATAACTACTTCACATATGTATTTTAGATTATGAGACTCCATCACTGAGATAATATGCAAGAATTACCTAGAGCCACAATGTCACCAATGTGAGATAAGATTAAACATACAACCATACCCAGAATAGAATTTACCATCCCCCCTCATGCACACACACAAATGAGTTTCCTTGACACAAATACTGAGTCCTAATAGTCGGCAAAGAGTTTAAATATTATAATCTTATGTAGTTGGACAATTCCTTCCCATACGTTTTCTCTAATGAAAGAGTTATTAACATCTGTTTGATAAATTGCAGCTGTTATTCTTTAACTTAAAAGAAAATTAAATCTAGCCTCTTTATAAGAGGATTCTTATAACGAATATAATGACGTGTAAATATACTTTACATTCTGCAGTCTTAAGTATTTTGAGGGAAAGACTGTTTTCTACTACACGCTATGCAAAATATACCATATTTCTAGTTTATGTCCCTTATGAATACTTAACCAGCTACCTCAGAAATTGCCTTCAAAACTCGAAACAGTCACTTCTTTTTTTTTCTTTTTAGAAGGAATGGAAAGTCTGTTCATTCCTTTTGTTTTTCTTTTTTAAAGTTTATCTATAATTTATTTTGAGAAAGTGAAAGACAGAGCATGTGGGGGAGGGGCACAGGGGGGCGGTAGAGAGAGAATCCCAAGCAGGCTCCACACTGTCAGTGCAGAGCCCCATGTGGGACTCGACCTCTCAAACCGTGAGATCATGACCCGAGCCAAAATCAGGCACTTAACTGACTAAGCCACCCTGGCTCCCCCAAAGCCACTTCTTGAATAGTCATGTTACATTTCTTATATCAGTTTATTTTCACATAATTTTTCGATATCAGGAGGGTCTGAAAGGTTAAGAAATCATTTCATGTTACGTTTCTAAACTCAGAGCTGTCTGAATCCAAGACCCATGTTTTTAAACAACAGGCTATTCTAATGTTACTTTACCAAGAGTACCCCAAAGTGACAGGTTTATGATCGTTGGAGGGAAAATTCTTATCAAAGGGAAAGCATGCCTTATTTAGCAGATTTGGAGAAGACGTCAAGCTGAGAGCAATCATTAATGCAGCTAATGACACAGCATCCAAAAATATTTGGCAAAATTAGACATAGAAGGATTTTCTTTTTTACTACCTCAGTGTTAAATAATGGTTATGGTTAATATTTCACAAATATTACAAACAAATAAAGAAAACCCCACAATTGGAGGTCAGAGCTTAGGAGATAAAACTTAGGTGTGAAGGAAGAGTGGGTAGATGTGTACTTGAACTTCAGGTTTCAGAATTCATTCTGCTATTTCTGCTATGTGGTCCTGGGAATATCCCACAACTTACTCAAAATTCCCTTTCCTCATTTGAAAGATGAGGGTAATAATGGCCACTTTCACGCTGAGGATTAACTGAGATAATGCGTATTGTTGAAGAGGTCCACCAGGAAGCACAAATAAAAAGTAAATTGCCCACATCAGAGGACATCGTTCTGAAATATTAGAACACGAGAGATTAAACAAAGAGCCTATGAGATTACTGTAAAGAGGGAAACTAAAGCCATATACCAAGTAACTAAGCAGGGATGACATTGGGCTATTCAGTAGCCAGATGCACATGCCTTTAAATCCTCAAAGGAAAAAGACATTCACCTAGAGTTCTATATCTCTTAAAATTATCAATAACATATAAAAGTAGAATAAGATGTTGAAAACACGCAAGAATGACATAGCTCACGGGTGCCCTTTCTTAGGATGCTACTCATGAGTTCAGTATAACGCAGAAAGGAGAAAAAAAAAAACACAACAGAATATGGCCAACAGGAACACAGCCAAGAGTAGCTTTGACATAGCAGCTGCATAGGAGCCCCACACCCTGGCTTAGAGATAGAGCCAAAAGAAGAAGGCTCCAGTGAGGGGCAGGGTCCTGGCGGATTATGTGATGATAGGTAAGCTAGGGGACAAATTGTGCAATAAAAACATAAGAGGTATGTAATATAACATTATAAAGTGCTACCAGGTCACCCGAGGGGCTCAGTTGGTTAAGCAGAGGGCTCCTGATTCTGGCTCAGGTCACGATCTCATGGTTGTGAGATCCAGCCCTGTGTTGGGCTCTACACTGGGCATGGAGCCTGCTTGGGATTCTCTATCTCTCTCTCTCTCTCTGTCCCTTCCCCCCACCTCTCAAAAAATAAATAAATAAAAATAAAAATAAAAAGTGTTATCCACTCCAGAAAAAAATGAACAAAATGAGGCAAAAAACTGCATTCATAAGAGAAAACTTGGTCCATGTGTGAGGATCATTAATATTGTCATAGAAGTGTAACCATCAACAACTGACTTTAGCAGAAATTATGACTACTAGGAATATAAAGCAAGCCAAGGATTTGTTCCCACCCACAGAATGTCAAAAGATAATATGAAATGTATAATTCAAGAAATACAAAAACGTAAGCTAGGATAGCTCATAATAATTTTCTTGAGTTCAAATATTTGAAGGACTGTTGCACTGCAAAGAAGTCAGTCACACTTTTTATGATTCCAGGAGCCATCAAAAGGTCAACAAAATGGATCTTGTGGGAAATATATTTCACCTTAACATAAGAAAAGATTGTCTGAAATGGCATAACTCTGGGCAAAATGATTCCTCTGCCACAGGAATGGACGTATATTGGACAACTGCTTGATGGGAGATTAAAGACACAATTCAAGCATCAGCAGTAGGAAGATTTGTTGTAGACCACTTCTAAGGTGTCCTGCCTTGAGCTCAACAACCCTATGAGAACCATGCTGGCCATAATGACGACAGGAAAGTTATTCCATTTGGCTTACTCATCTTGGATACCCTGGGATGTCATACAACGCTCTCTGAAATCTGAATACTGAAAACTTTAATGAAGAAATTCTGAAGGATCCCCTCCGCCCCTGCCTACAAGTAGTTGCACCATTGAATGCTGAATAAATATTCAGCAGATGGTATTGAGTGCTTTCCATACTCCAAAGTGCTCTTCTGGGAGATGGTGGATACAGCTTGGCATGAGACCAAGAAGGTGCCTCTGATAAGGAGTGTGCATTCTTCGGCTCATCTGGGCAGGCATACTGGAAACTGGAGACAGAGGTGTCCTCACCAAACCAAGCAAAGATTTGGAAATACGAAATCCACCAAAGAAAACTTGTCAAGACTACCAAATAAAGAGTGGATTGAGAGACACAGCACCGCTTAGAATATAGTCCTGTGTTGTTCACCCGGAGCAGTTATATGAGGATTTGATTCAAATGCTTAATGTAGCTTATCTTTTGTCATGTAAAAGATTTGAGCTGCCAAAGCCCTGTAAAAACTGGAGACATAGCTTTGTTGTTGTCCTTGTAGTGGTAGATCCATGGGGTGGGATAGAATTTCCAGAAGCTTGAGCAAACGCAGTTCTCATAGAGTCCTAGTGACAATGCAGAGGAAGGTCAGTTTCATGGTGGCAAGCTAGCTGAATTTGATGGGTTAAAAAATAGAGTTCTGTTGTTCTTGGGAGAGGATTATAGTCTCCAGTGTGCCACAGGCCCAGCTACTCCCAATCAAGTCCAACCATCCCTCTGTACATTGGTTTACAGTCTGACACCACCCAGGATGACCTATAAATTTCATAAGGAAAAGAGGTTGGTTTTCATTCTTTTTACTTTTCACAGCATCCAAAGATCTGAATTACACCTACTGATGCTCATTTATTTGGGACAATTGGATGATATCTGCATAATTCCTTTCCGTCCATATTGTGCTGTGGGGATGATATCAATGAGATTTAGAAATGTTGATCACAGGGCGCCTGGGTGGCTCAGTTGGTTAAGCGTCCAACTTCGGCTCAGGTCATGATCTCGCGGTTGGTGAGTTCGAGCCCTGTGTCAGGCTCCGTGCTGACGGCTCAGAGCCTGAAGCCTGCTCCAGATTCTGTCTCCCTTTCTCTCTGTCCCTTCCCGGCTCACACTCTGTCTCTGTCTCTCTCAAAAATAAACATTAAAAAAATTAAAAAAAGAAAAAAAAGAAATGTTGATCACTTTTAGAGTTACTTAGACTAGGACTAAATAAACTAGAAAGATGTTTAATTCAAATGTGCTTAATGCATTTTGCTAGATACAAGCACTAAAGTATTAGAAAAGATAATTTATTCTTTCTAGAATTATTAGCTAATGTCTCTATTTTAGTATGTTCTTTGGTAGCTGTTGAGAATCAGAATGAACTCACTTTTCCTGCCCACATACTTATCATATGCTGAAGGCTTATGATAAAGCGTCCATACATCACATGCATATTATCATATGTAGTCACAGCAAAGGGCATCAGTGGGACAATTTATATGCAGTACAGAATTCCTAGGCATTTGCATGTTATTAGGTTTTTTTAACTTTTTTTTGACAGATTATTTTTGAAATTTCTTTTTTTTTTTAAATTTCTTTGAAGTGTCAATAAAGAGGATAATTATCCCTCCATGAAGTGGAAAAAGAATAAAACTGAGTTACATCAAATGCTCAGGGGAGTGGTATAGCAATTTTATCAAATTTCTGAAAGAAAAGATTGAGACTGTCACATTCACATCAATTAATAATAAAAATATGTGAAACAATATTTGGTCATATGTAAGAGTAATAATCAATTCACCTGCAGTCTGAAATACATCTATGACAAGTACTTTGAAATGCATTAACTGTAGGTTATCATGGTCAAAACGCTATATATATATTTTTTAACTTGTGTTGAATTAGAGTTTCTCTTTTAATTAAATCAATAAGTTGTCCTTCCCACCTGAAAAATCAACCCAAATGTCAACATCCTAATAGATTTGTAAAAAAGGCTGAAGAGAACACTATAATCAGATGACCAAGGCAGCATATTATTATTTCCCTGATAAATAGACACAAAAGGACTAAATGTCCTTTCTTTACCAGATAAGTTGTCAAGGTTCCAAAATAATCTCTTCACAAGTCAAATATTTAACCAGAAATGCAATGCAAGGGATTTCAATTTTCTGTACTATGTTTTAAATGAATCTAAAATTTTAAATAATAAGTAAATAAATAAATAAATAAATAAAAATAGTGGTCACCCAGGTTTCCAAACTCTTAAGGAAACAAATAGTACTAGGCTATGGCCAGAGTCAGGCTTAAGTCTACGATGAAGAAGCAGCTTTCAATAGCATGAAAAGAATATTGCTCAGCAATGGTCCCCTGAGAGCATAGCTGAGACAAAAGTTTGATGATAGCATCTTCTCCGAATTGTCCAGTGGGAGGTAAGGGGACAGCACTTGCCCGTTGATTCCCACCTCTGCCCCATTTTGGCTGAGACCGTCCTGCAGGCATGAACTCCTTTGCAGCTCATTGCACATGTGGAAATACCAAGAGGGAACTGTCAAAGCAAGCTGGAGAAGGCAGAAAGAGATATGTGTGCAGTGTAGCATTGATGGCACAAAACCATTGGAAGCCCTCCCAGAATTATTCACCATATCTGTAAGTGGAATTGGAAAGGAGGCCGCCAGGGTATCAGATGAGTCACAGAAGTATTGTAAATAGAGCCTGGAAGCTTTCCTTATTGATATCACCTCTCACAGACCCTCCGTGGAGAATGAGAAGCTTCTAAAGGGGGATCCTCAACAGTGAAGATCTCTGTCACCATTTTTAAAGAATGGAAACCCAACATTTATTATTTAAATAACTATCTCCATCCACAGTATCATGAGTAGACACCAATATACCAATAAAATTATAGGAAGATATGACAGTGTGTAAATGCTGGGGGGGTTTAGGAAAATCTCTGAAAAAGAAGATTGTAAGTTGAGATCTGAAGAGTGCTTCATTGGGCAGACCTGGATCCTTCACTGTGGTTCCATGTTCACTGTGTTTCCATGTGAATGGGTTAGCGTGACAGCGCTTTGTGAAACTTGTTTGCTTCCTTCTTTAATGTTCATCCTGAAATAAGGAGCTTCTTTTGTTTTGCTGCTGGGCTGCAAAGACATTTTTTTGTCTTCTTTTTTACTGAATGAGGTAAGGGGGGAGAATATAGATTTCTGGGGCGCCTGAGTGGCTCAGTTGGTTAAGAGTCCGACTTTGGCTCAGGTCATGATTTCACGGTTGGTGAGTTTGAGCCCTGCGTCAGGCTCTGTGCTGACAGCTCAGAGCCTGGAGCCTGCTTCAGATTCTGTGTCTCCTTCTCTCTCTGTCTCTCCCCTGCTTTCTCTCTCTCCCTCTCTCTCTCTCTCTCAAAAATAAATAAAAATCAAAAGAGAGAGAGAGAGAGAGAGAGAGAGAGAGAGAGAATATAGTTTTCTGAGCAGGTGTAGTGATTCAGGGTGGTTCTAAGGAATTTTTCTGTTCCTTCACACATTCCGCCCTTGGGATTGAGTGTATCAGTGGATCACATTATCTGAAGGAATGTCAGTGATTTTTATCTTAGATCCATTGGAGGGATCAGGAAAAGACCAGGATTTTCTCTGTGTTTGTTGAAGGACACTTCAGGTGGGATTGTCAGGTGGGGGGTTCAGTTCTTCCAGACCCAGGCAGACAGGGAAAGCAAATCTGTAAAAACAAGCACATGGACAAACAAACAAACAAAAACGAGGGGCATAGAAAGAAGGATACAAGTTTTTATTTTTAAATGTAGAGCAATAAGGTAATAATAAACAGTTATTAGGAGGTGGGGTTTTCTTTTTTCCATCTCTTCTATATTTTCTTTCAAAGTCATCTTTATTATATTATTTAACAGTGCTTGTACCAATATCCAAACAAAACATTCCCTTAAGGAAAAGCTTGGTTCTGCAGAAAAACTGCTGATGAGAAACAGAAGAGCTTCCTTCTCATCGTGGCTGAGAACGAATTTGGAGCAAAATATTGTGCAAAGTAGATACCAGGTGTTTCTTAGATTGGAATTTCTGAAGAAGCTACCTGACTGTACTTGTCCTTACATTATGCTTACAGTTTGCCTTTGAGGGTCTTGCCGCCCCACGTATGGTTCCAGAGCAAGCAGCATTACCAAGTATGGGGACCTCATCAGAAAAGAAGATTCTCAGGCCCTGCCCAGGACCAGCTGAATTAGAACTTGCATTTGAACAAGATTCTCGGGTGGATCATATACTTAAAGTCGGAAGATTACTGATAGAGTGTGTGTTACTCAGGAATGAGTTTTGTTTCGTTCTGAAATGGATTTATATACCTAGTCAGTCAGTGGTTCGATGCCGAAGCAAACCTAAGTAAACTTTCTCCACAAACGTCTCAGGAACATGCTCTGAAGTTTATCTATGTGTCCATTGTTTTCTACTGTATCGAACCGGAAATGATTTCAAGAGTCTCTCCAGTTTAGGGGCGCCTGGGTGGCGCAGTCGGTTAAGCGTCCGACTTCAGCCAGGTCACGATCTCGCGGTCCCTGAGTTCGAGCCCCGCGTCAGGCTCTGGGCTGATGGCTCAGAGCCTGGAGCCTGTTTCCGATTCTGTGTCTCCCTCTCTCTCTGCCCCTCCCCCGTTCATGCTCTGTCTCTCTCTGTCCCAAAAATAAATAAACGTTGAAAAAAAAAATTTAAAAAAAAAAGAGTCTCTCCAGTTTAAATTTCACAGTCCTTTGTCTACCTTGGCTGTCCTTCTAGAATTCAGATGAGGCAACGGTTCTCATACTGTGTCCAATGGGCATATTGGGAATTGGGGTACGGAAAGGGATAAAAATCAGAGATGCACATAAAAGATGTATTTTCATATAGGTATGACCACGAATGCATCTAGATTACCACCACATTATAAATTTTGTATATTTCTACTTCTGCCATCATGATTTTACAGCTCTGGGAAATAGAAATTGTAGCATAAAGATGTATTTACTTCTAGTCAAGAGCAGAGATACAGAGAGAGAACTCAGGATGATCTGTTTCTGGTTTTGGTTTTCAAAGATCAGTTTACTTACCTCCTTTCCCTTGACCTCATTTTTTTTAAGTTTATTTATTTATTTGGAGAGAGAGAGAGAGAGAGAGAGAGAGAGAGAGAGAGAGAGAGAGAGAAGGGCAGGGAGAAGCGAGAGAGAATTCTAAGCAAGCTCTGCCCTGTCAGCACAGAGCCCCATGCAGGGACTCGAACTCACCAGCCATGAAACAAACCAAGAGTTGAATGCTTAACCAACTGAGCCACCCAGTCGTCCTGGCCTCATCTTATACCGTCAGATGCACAGAACTAAAATAACGGCGTTCTCTGCTGAGGTTATTTATAACCATGATGTGGATGCAAACTCCTGCCCCTTAGTGAACTCCACCCTCTGTAATTCTGATAAACAGATTTATAATGCAAACTTTTATTTTGCATATTAATTTCTGGAGAACAAATCAAAATGATAATCAAAGACCTATTTTATCAGTGTCCTTGTCTGTTACTTTACTAAATGGGGGGGGTGGTGGAGAAAGAAAGAAAACAGTGGAAACTATGCATCAAATGATATGCATCATTAATGCATTTTTTAAACCAATAAATGTCAAAATAAAATGTAATTTTTTTTCTGAAAAACAAGTTAGGAACTAACATTTTTGTTCATTCTTGAACGGTGAGTGGGACCTGAAATGAATTCTCCCTCAGATGCGAAGAATATAAATACAGAACACTGTGACAAGTTGAGAAAGAGACCAAAGACAAAGTAAAACTTGGTTTTTCAGTGTCTTTAATATTTTTTCCTGTGTTTGAACAAGGGGGTCCCAATATTTATTTTGCACTT
Organism: Lynx canadensis; assembly: GCF_007474595.2. NCBI lineage: Eukaryota > Metazoa > Chordata > Mammalia > Carnivora > Felidae > Lynx > Lynx canadensis. Next base: position 56,100,335 of record NC_044305.1, on the reverse strand, counting down.
TGCCCTGCAATGAATCAAAGGACTCACCTACTTACTTAACACTTAGCTTCTGTGTGTGTGTTGTGAGGCTAAGACGTCTAATTAGCCAGCAGAACATTTCTTGCTCCAGTCTCCACACCCCCACCCTGATGCCCCACTTGAATTTATGTGATATAAATAGTTATTTGTGTTTTCCCATTTAGAATTTCAATTTGCTCATTTAGAAATAACAGAAATAAAATTAACCCTCTTGTGTGGAGAGGCAATTTATTAGAAGTGAGAGATGCAGGAAGTTAAATCATTTTCTCTGCCTTTTAAGGGAAAAATAGTGCTAGAATGTGGTTAGGGGGACTGATGGTAGGTTCCTAGTCTTCTCCATCTTCTCAGGAAGCCTCACGGGTAGGGTGACCACCCCCCGGGTTCTCTAGGGCACTTCCATTTTCTACTGGTGGAGAAATTATCAACAGTTTCCTTCCCTTTTACTGTCAAAAGTGTTCTGTTTTGGAAGATTAATTGTCTGGTCCCCATACACACGGACGTGCTAAGTGCTATGATGGGGGCAGAAAGGGCAGGGTTTAGCAGAGATTCTGGGTACCTGCTCTTAGCATCCCCGAACGTCTTTACAGAACACTGGAGACACAAAACCTCTCCACTGTGACTTTTGGAACAATTGTTACATGCAGTCACAGTCTTTCAGGAAAGCAGCTTTCTCTATCCATAGCATGTGGCTAAAGGGCAAGTGGTTGATATTGACTCTTTGGTACAGAATTAGGCACAGTGCTATCAGGGATAATAATATCATGTGCCGGAGACACAATGGGAGCCTTTCGGAGAGAAGCAGAAGTGGGAGTGAGCAGAGTTCAAAAGTAGCCAATGGACTAGACTGGTGGGTGGGGGCAGAGCGGGTTTAGAAGTGAGTACACTTTATCTACAAAATCAACTGAAGCTGCAGGACGGAAAATGGTGGTCATTTAACGTATTGACCCGAGTACCAAACACAACACACAGTGAGGTGGACTCCAGACATATTTTCTGGCGCTCTAGTGGTCACTAACTACACTTCCTTTTCTTCTCTCAACCTTGCCTTCCACAGTCTAACACGGAGATTGGAGTGCTCCGCGGATCCCAAGTAGGTACAGGAACATTATTGCTGTTTCAAACTAAAAATATACGTAGACAATAAGACTAGGGGCGCCGGGGTGGCTCAGTCGGTTAAGCATCCTCCTCCAGCTCAGCTCATGATCTCCTGGTTGGAGAGTTTGAGCCCCACGTTGGGCTCTCTGCTGTCAGCACAGAGCCTGCTTTGGATCCTTCGCCCCTCGAACCCTCCCGTGCTCTGGCCCTCCCGTGCTCACTCTCTCTCTCTCTCCCCAAAATAAATAAACATTAAAAAAGGAAGAGAAAACGACGTTTTTAAAAATTAAGAAAATGAGAAATATGAGGTTCAGAATACCCCCCCACCTCCTCGGATGCGGAGAGGAGGGGGTAGGATTTCGGGAAGATGAGGAGAATCACAGATTTTGACTGTGAGCTGAGTAGCGAATTCAGGAGGCTGGGTCATGAATCACAGATGAATGAGCAATCCAATACTCAAGCGAGAGAAAATTCGTTAATCCTTTAATTCTCCTATTAAAAAAAAAAAGAAAGAAAGAAAACCTACAACTAATTAAAAAAATAGAATTCCTAGTATTATGAAATGTTAATATTTAAAAACAAAATATTTACAGTAGTCTTTTATATTTCTGAAGTCTTTAACGTTCACATCATAAAATCACTTAAAAACAAAGGATCGACATTTTTTTAAAGTCAGCAATTTTAAATTATTTCTTTTTCTTCTAAGTTCGCAATTTCATTTTCTTGTTTGCTCTCCTATATCCTCATATTTTATTGTAAGAAAATAATTTATTCTCAGAAATATTCTAAGAAATTTTATTCTAAGGAATATTTTTTCATCCTGTCATCATTTTCTGCTAGAAAAAAATGAACAAAAGTTTAATATTAATTTATATAATTTCCGATGACCATAGGCTCCAGGTACTAAAAACATTATTTTAGGGACCCCTGGATGACTTAGTCATCCAACCTTTGGTTTTGGCTCATGTCATCATCTGGAAGTTTGTGAGTTCGAGCCCCACATCGAGGTCTGTGGTGACAGTGCAAAGACTGGTTGGAATTCATTCTCTCCCTCTCTCTATGTCCCTCTCTTGCTCTCTCGCTCTCTCTCTCTCAAAATAAATAAATAAATAAATAAATAAATAAATAAATAAATACTTTAAAATACTATTATCGACTGTTATATTTATATTGAATATCATTAAAATCAAAATATATTAATCTTAAATCAATGATTATAAAAATAAAATTTTAACATACGCATATTTTCACGAGATGGGTGGAGTTTTAAAAGATTATTTCATGGGTGGGGCGCCTGGGTGGCGCAGTGGTTAAGCATCCGACTTCAGCCAGGTCACGATCTCCCTCCCGGTCCGTGAGTTCGAGCCCCGCGTCAGGCTATGGGCTGATGGCTCAGAGCCTGGAGCCTGCTTCCGATTCTGTGTCTCCCTCTCTCTCTGCCCCTCCCCCGTTCATGCTCTGTCTCTCTCTGTCCCCAAAATAAATAAACTTTAAAAAAAAATTAAAAAAAAAAAAGATTATTTCATGGGGCTATGGATACATATTACTTTTTGAATTGTATTTTAATCCCATTATAATTCATATACAGTGTATATTAGTTTCAGGTGTACAATATAGTGATTCAGCAGTTCGTACATTACCCCATGCTCATGTATTCCTTAATCCCCAAGACTTACATTACCCTTCCCCCCCACCTACCTACTCTCTGGTAACCATCAGTTTGTTCTTATGGTTAAAAGTCTGTGTCTTTCTCTCTCTCTCTTTCGCTCAGGTTTGTTTGTTTCTCTGTTTCTTAAATTCCACATAGGCAGGAAATCACATAATAGTTACCTTTCTCTGGCTGTCTGATTTTGCTTAGCATGATACTGTCTAGCTCCATCCATGTCTTTGCAAATGGCAAGATTTCATTATTTTTTATGGATGAATAATATTCCATTCTTTGTATGTACACCATGTCTTCTTTATCCGTTCATCTATCAGTGAGTACTTGGGCTTCTGCGACAATTTCGCTATCATAAATAATGTTGCTAAAAAACATAAGTGTGCACGTATCCCTTTGAATTAGTGTTTTTGTATATTTTGGCTAAAGACCCAGTAGTGCAACTATTGGATCATAGGTTAGTTCTAGCTTTAACTTTTGAGGGAACTCCATACTATTTTCCACAGTGCCCGCACCAGTTTGCGTTCCCACCAATACTGCAAAAAGGGTTCCCCTTTCTCTGCATCCTCACCAACTTTTGTTGTTTTGTTGATTTTACCATCCTGATAGGTGTGAGGCAATAAATGGCTCCTTGTAGTTTTGGTTTCATTTCCTGATGATCTGGGATGATGAGCATCTTTCGTGTGTGTGTTGGCTGGCCATCTGTATGTCGTCTTTGGAGAAATGTCTTTTTATGACTTCAGCCCATGTTTAATTGGATTATTTGTTTTCTTGGCATTGAGTTGTATTAGATCTTCATATATTTGGATACTAACCCTCTATCGGATACATCATTTGCAAATATCTTCTCTCATTCAGTAGGTTGTGATTTAGTTTTGTTGGTTGTTTCCCTAGCGATGCAGAAGCATAGTCCCAATAACTTATTTTTGCTTTTATTTCCCTTTTCTCGGGCAGAAGACATATCTCGAAAAATGTTGCTATGACCAACATCAGAGAAATTACTGTAAATGCTCTCTTCTAGGACTTCTGTGGTTTCAAGTCTCACATTTAGGTCCTCCATCCACTTTCAGTTTATTTTTTGTGTCCGGTGTAAGAAAGTGGTCCAGTTTCATTCTTTTGCCATGTAGCTGTGCAGGTTTCCCAACACCATTTGTTGAAGAGACTGTCTTTTTCCCGTTGGATATTCTTTCCTGCTTTGTGAAAGATTAATGGACAATATAATTGTGGGTTTATTTCTGAGTTTTCTATTGTGTCTATTTTGAGTCAGTACCATACTGTTGTGATTACTACAGCTTTGCAGTATAACTTGACATCTGGAATTGCGATACCACCATTTTGTTTTTCTTTCTCAAGCTTGCTTTGGCTACTCATGGTCTTTTGTGTTTCCATATAAATTCTAAGAGTTTTGTTCTAGGTCTGTGAAAAATGTTGGCATTTTGACAGATGTTACACTAAATGTGCAGATTGCTTTGGGTAGTACAGACATTTTACCAATATCTATTCTTCCAATCCCTGAGCATGGAATGTCTTTCCATATCTCTGTGTCATCTTCAATGTCTTTCATCAGTGTTTTTTAGTTTTAAGAGTACAGGCCTTTCACCTCTTTGGTTAGGTTTATTCCCAGGTATCTTATTATTTTTTGTGCAATGGTAAATGACATTTTTTTTCTTAATTTCTCTTTCTGCTGCCTCAGTTTTAGTGTATAAAAATGCAACAGATTTCTGCACATTGATTTTATATCCTGGAAATTTACTGAATCCAAGATAAATATTACTTTTTGCTGGAATGAACAAGAAAGAATTTAACTCTATTCTATTCCTGATTTATTTATTCTTTCTATTCTGTTATTGTAAGCTTTGCGAAAACTTGCCGTGAATTAAAAGATAAAAATGTGATTATTTTTGTCATGACAGTGGCACTCCTTACCTTCCCCCATGCTCTTTGCCAAAAATCTCGCAGTGATCTGTCATCAGAAATTACTTTCAGAGGTCTATCATCTTGCTGGATGAAGTATTTCTTGAGTTTGACTGAAAACAAAGAACTGGAAATAACCTGAGTTACAAAAGCATTTGTTCCTTGGACTTTGAGGATTTTTGTTATTATAATACATATGTGACTATTTCAAATTGTCCCTCTGTCTGATATCTCAAATACTTTTCCACTCTGGAGACATAAATGATAGGAATTCTGAGGAAGTGGGGAAGGAATTGAGAAGCAGCATGGCCCAAGGAACTTCTCAGGCAGATCAGTTTTAGGAAAGTACATATTGCAGCTGAGAATCTGGGAACTAGTTCCCTTAAATGTCTTTGAAAGATCTTAGGATACTTTAGAAGTACACATTTGGAAACTACTTCCTCAAATCATTTTGGAAATGCCAGATCCATTAGAAAGGGAGAAAGAGGGAATTGAAGCAGGGGAAAACCACCAGGCAATATTTACCTTGTTAAGTGGATTGAGAAAATCATGTATATAGACCAATGAACAAGACAGTTAGAAACAAACCAGAAAAAGAAAGAGAAGAAGAAGAAGAAGAAGAAGAAGAAGAAGAAGAAGAAGAAGAATGAGGAGGAGGAGGAGGAAGAGGAGGAGAAAGGAGGAGAAGAAAAAAGAAAATTAGAAAGTGGCAAGGTTTTTTCTCCATGCCTACTGAAGGGACCTAGGTCAGTGCTTCTCATAGTTAGTCATATGACACAGATTCACTAAGATAGTAATCACAAAAATGAGATTCCTGGGCCATATCCCAGAGTTCCGAGATTATAATATCCAGACGTGACCTCAGGAAATTAGATCTTTAATGTTCATACTAAATTCTTCTCCACACAAAATTTCGTGAGCCATTTATAGATAATTGGACATTCAATTTGCTAAGCTTTCTTAAACTGGAAACAGTACACCACATATGTGGGATGTAGGTAAACCAGCTTTTGAAACAGCTAGAAAAATAAAACGCCTACATTTACAGTGTCTTCCAATATCCATGTCTCTGTTGCTCTCGCTAAGGATGACTTCGAGTTACCAACAGGATGTCATTGCACAAGAAAGCAGGGCAAAGATAGCCACATTCAGCTCCTGTGAGACACTACAAACTGGATCCTTCTTAGCAGCAAAGATAGAGGAATACTTCCATCTGTGGTAATGGCAGACTAGCTTGTAGTCAGCTGAAATATAGGAAAAATTAGAAAAGCCTGATACATACAAAAATAATAATCTGTTGGAAGGAATCAGGAAACTACTAAGGCAGTTAGACATGTAGGGGCCAAGATTCCAGGAAGAAAGGAAACTTATTTAAGTGAGGCTAACATTCGACAGATCTATTTACTCAAATCACTTGATACTTTTAAAACACTACAGGAGAAGAGTTGAGAAGCCAAGCACTAAGCAATTCTAAGAAGCATGTAATTTTTCCTGATATTTTGGGAATCACACTGGTTTAGGGGGGAAAATCTGCAATTTGGGTCTATTAAGGCAGCCAGAACTTGGGTATGAGGAGGGGAAGGAGGGAGGTATTGAATTACCTTAGAGAAGTGGGTCAAAGAGAAATGAGCCTCAAACTCTGACCTGCTGTATCATTCAAGGTACTCTCCCTATGGCCACTAACCACGAGAGAACAAGAATAAAAACAGAAGCCGTTAAATAGAGGAGTTAAATACAGCTTTTGGTTGTCTCAAAGGACTGAGGAGAAACAAATTAAGCACAGAGCTCTTTGAGGGATTCTGAAAAACTGTAGATCTTCAACGGAGATATCTGAAATATGAGACCTAAGAGTGAAGAGGAAATAAATGAGTCCTTACAAAAATGGAAACCCAGTCCTGAAATAGCTTAGCTCTTGATTGGATTAAGATGATTTTCTCCTTTTCTAATTGTCTGTTGGAGGATAAAATTTCACCCAGAGTTTATACATGGTTTTAATACATGATTTCTGTTATTCATTAAAAAGTCTGTGGGCTTTCTAAGATACATGACAATGAACTATACCAATAGGCAATCAAGCTATTAGGATCATTATACACAGTCTTCAGAATAATTGATTTACGTATTCAAGAACATAGATGACAATATCAATAGAATAACCAGTGAGTTTCTATGCGTTTCTATTGTGGAATAGCGAACTACCACACACACAATGGCTTAAAATAGCACACTTTTGTTTTGTTTTGTTTTCAGTTTCCATTGGTCAGGAGTCCAAACACAGTTCAGCTGAACCCCCTGTTCAGGGTCTCACAGGTTGTAAACACTGTCAGATGGGCTGTGTTTTCATCTGGAAGCACAACTGGAAAATAATCTGTGTGTAAACTCAGTCTGTGTGTGTTAGCCAAATTCTTTTCCTGGTGGCTGTATGACTTCAGAATAAAGTAACAGAAATTAAGGATTCAACAGTTGTGTTTAAGAGCAGATTAGATATAGCTGAAGAGAGGACTTTTGATCTGGAAATATAGCTAAGTAGAAACTGTATAGACCGAAATTAGGAGAAACACTTGCAAATCATGTATCTGATAAAGGACTTACTACTGCAATGCACAAGGAAGATTTAAACTCAACAATAAGGGAAAAATCCCATTAAAAAGGGGGGGGGGAGCAAAAAAATCAGAGCAGCTACTTCACCAAAGAAGATATAGAAGCATAAGGCAAGCATACGAAAAGATGCTCAATATTATTCACGAGGGAAATGCAATTTGAAAGTTCAGTGAGGTACTATTACGCATTTTAACAATGGTTAAAAAAAAAAATGAATCTGAGCCAATCCACTGCTGGCAGGGAATCTGTATTAGTTTGTTAGCGCTGCTGTAACAAAGTTTCTCGAGTGAGGGGCACTTAAACAACAGTAATGTATTGTCTGCTGGAGGCCAGAAGTTAAGAGTCAAGGGGTTGGCTGGTAAGGTTGAGGGATGGGAGGAAACGATCTGTTTCAGGCCTCTTGCCTTAGCTTGTAGATGGTCATTTCCTCCCTATGTCTCTCTACAATATCTTCCCACCGTGTTTCTGTGTCTGAATTTCCCCCTCTTTTTAAGATGCCAGTCATACTGAATCAGGGGCCACCCTGGTGACCTTGTTTTCACTCGGTTACCTCTGGAAAGACCCTATATCCAAGTAAGATCGCATCCTTAGGGACTGAGGGTTAGAATTTCAACATACAAATTGTGAAGGGAACAAGGTTCAACCCATAACAGATGCTGAGCACCAGGAATGCTCATTTGTTACTAGTGTGAATGCAAAATTGCACAGCCACTGTGAAAACAATTTGTCAGCCACTCATAAAGATAAGCATACACTTATATATGATCCACAATCATACGACAATGTTCACAAACACACCTCAGCAACAGTAAGGAGTGACTGAATCTCACAATAGCTTTGATGTAATTTAAACACGTTTTTCTAAGTGAAAGTAGATAAATCCCAATGGTCCATCTCACATACTATGGCATTCTGTAAACAGACAACACTGCAGGAATAGAAAAAAAATATTAATGCCAGGGGTTCTGGGTGACTCAGTTGGTTAAGCATCCGACTCTTGATCTCAGCTCAGGTCATGATCTCACCGTTTGTGAGTTTCAGCTCCTCACTGGGCTCTGTGCTGACATTGTGGAACCCTCTCTCTGCCCCTCCCCTGCTTGTGCTCTTTCTAAATATATAAATAGATAAGTAAATAAATAAACTTTAAAAATATTAAAAAATACCCCCCAAAACAGATTAATGTCTGGCAGGGTTTGGAAGATGTAGTTAAGATGATGATAAAGGAACCACTAAACCAAAAATGTAGGGTGAAGGAACCGGTTCCTGTGGTGGAGACCTAACATTATGGGTTTATCAAAACCCACAGAATGTACACAACAAAGACTAAATTTAACTGTGTTTGGATAAAAGCATAGTACCCAGGATATTGGAGGATCCCAGGATTGAATGCAGTGTGACAAATGGTTCTAACTGTGTTACAAATGTGTGACAATGCTAAGGCAGAGAGTGGAGGAAAAAGACGTTGAACTAAGCAACTTTGGAAAACAGTGCTTTGACTCATGGTTATAATAAATTAAAAACAAAAAGGACTGCACACAAGCGTTGCTACCTAGTTGCCAAATTTGTTTCTCCTTGGTGTAGGTTAGCAATTCAGAAACTATTTCGCATGTACAGTAAGGGTAAAAAAATATATGCCAATAATGTAAATGATGGAAATAATGTAAATAATGTAAATGATGGAAATCCAGGTTTCTCTCTAACAGAGGAAGAAATTACAAGCCATGAGAAAGGAAGGCTAGAATAGACCATGCATGGTTCTGAATTAGATTCAGAGATTTCAGTATGAATTCATGTGCCCTTTAATGCGCAAGTATAAATGAGCATGTGTGGAAATAATTATAAACAGGTGTGTATATACTAGTGAGTATAAACGCATATACTTCCTAATTGTATCCCTAAGAGGCCATAGAAACAGCGGTACCCCCAGTAGCATTGCATACACCCAACATCCAGATCTTGTTTTTTTTATATAATCTCCAGTAAAAGAAACCTGGGCTCTTTGGAGAAAGGGCTAAATCTAGTGCCAGGACAGAGAAAAAAAACAAGACACAAGATGATCCTGGAGTGTTTTGTAGTGTCAGAAAATAAAGAAATGCTAAGAAAAAGAAAAAAATCAAGGCATGCCAAGAGGACACAGAAGGCAACCTGAAAGATGTCTCTATGATCAAGGCTGGAAATGTGAAGAATATATTAAATATAATACTGGATTATAACCATAAAAAGAAATAAAATGTCATTGAGTGGAAAATTTCTACTAGAACACCCACAGCAGGCAATGCTGAAATCAGTTGGGGAAACTTTAAAGGAAATAGGATACTTGCAGAGTATTAAAGTATCTCCCCTACATTTACCATTTGGCTAGTCTTTTTAATATACAGCCACAATTCATTGAAGCTGCTCCCACCAAAAGATGGAATTTAATGTCTGTCTCCTTGAGCAAGACCTGGACTGAGTGACTCACTTTGAATGACAACAGAGTGGAAAACTAATAATCTGAGAAAACTAGTAATGTTGCAGTGGAGAAAGAAGGCAGATACTTCCTTAACTGGTGATCAAGGTTGACGCCACTCATGATAAATCATATCGGTACCATGTGTCCCTGATATAATATGATGAGAAGGGCACATCTACTCGTTTACTTCACCGCAATATTAAACAGTGCAAATTATGGACGACCTTGTCTTATTCTTGACTTCATGGGAGAGATTCTGACATTTCCCATTTAGGCAACATGCTGGCTTTTCTGAGATGTGGTAGATTCTTCCTTAAGAGTTAGAATAGAATCTATTAGATTCTATTAGAATTAGAATCTATTCTTTAAGAGCAGATTAAAATCCTATTTTATTACATTTGTTTTTAAACTTTATGGAAGAGCTTATCATATACACAGAAGAGCACAAAAACAGTACGTTTACAGTTCAGTTATTCACAAATACAGAACACACCCTTGCCTGAGGTAACTAGATTAAGAAACATAGCATTGCCGGTCACCCAGGGGCCTCCCTTGGCCCTCTTAAGTCACCACAGACAACAAAGGTAACCAACTTTCTGACTTTCACACCAAAGGTTAGCTTCATCTGTCTCAAACTCTATAAAATGGAATCACATAGTAAGCCCTCTTTTGTGTCTGCGTTGTTACGCTCAGTGTTACATTTTTGAGGTCCATTTATGTTGGAAAAGAAGTGGTAAAGTGATCCGTATTTGAAGATGTTTTGATTACGTACCTGGAAAACCCAACTGTTTTTTAAAAATATGTTTGATGGTTATTACATAATCAGTAATGATATCAACAGAAACCAAATAAAACATATAAGGAAGGAGGGTGTCTCATTTTTACATCAAACAAGAAAGTATTTATGTGTAATTTCAAGAAGTGATATTTAATACCTACATGAGGAAACCTATGATTTTGCTGAGGGAAGAGAGCTACTGAAAAAGGAGAAATTATAACCTGAACAAATGGAAAAACATATCACAGTCTTGTACAGGAAGACCCAAGATATTGGTATGTTACTTTCCCTTAAGTTAGCAGTTAGCATACACGTTAAATATAATCTTAATAAAATTACTATGTTTTTTTTCTGCAGCTAGCAAAGTAATAATAAATGTTATATTAAAGGGGAGAGATAACCCCATAAGATATTAAACTACACGTTAAAGGGGCGCCTGGGTGGCGCAGTCGGTTAAGCGTCCGACTTCAGCCAGGTCACGATCTCGCGGTCCGTGAGTTCGAGCCCCGCGTCGGGCTCTGGACTGATGGCTCAGAGCCTGGAGCCTGTTTCCGATTCTGTGTCTCCCTCTCTCTCTGCCCCTCCCCCGTTCATGCTCTGTCTCTCTCTGTCCCAAAAATAAAAAATAAACGTTAAAAAAAAATTTTAAAAAATAAACTACACGTTAAGTTTCCTATAATTAAAATGGCACAGTTTGGACACAAGTTTAGAAACACAGGCCAGTGGAATCGGAGAGGAAATCAGGAAAGAGTACCAACTATACATACATGTTTAGTATATATTAAGGGTAGCATTTTAAATCAGTTGTGAAAACATTGACCCTTTAATATGGTTTGAAATAACTGGATATACATGTGCAAGCATATAAGATTATATTGAAGCAATTCTACTTTCCATAAACTAGAATAAATTCCAAATGAATCAGAGAATTAAATGCAAAAATTAAAGATTACGATTACTAGGAAAAATGTAGCTGAATTCTTCCATAATTTGACAGAAAAAATCTTTATATTCATGACTAAAGAATCCAAAAAGAATGATATAAAAATTATATGTAAAAAAAAAAAGAAAAAAGAACTTTTGAATGACAAAAATAAAACAACTCATAAACAAAAGAACACACACTGGAAAAATATATGTGAATAAATACATATTCACATGCATGTACATATATATGTATATATGTATATGTTCACATATATTTCCCCAGTGCATACAGGTATATGTGTGTATATATGTATATATACATGTATATATGATACATATATATACACACACACACACACACATATATATATAATATATGTGTGTGTATGTAGATATTTGTATTAGTGAAAATGGTTTGTTTCTAATTACATTTGCAAAAATAAAGATGAAAACATCAACAGAAAAATTCTAATTGCTCTTAACTTTATGAAATGAAGGTTAACCTCACTGATGATAGAAATATTGCAAGTCTGAAGTACCTACACCTAGAAATCATTTCTCACCTATTAGTTGGTGAAATGAAAAAAAAAATCGATAAAACCTCTGTTGATGAGGCTCTCATACATTGCTAGTAGGTATAAGCATGTAACAAATCTCATGAAGAGGAGCTTGGAAATATCTAGAAAAAGTGCATCTCCCTTTGACTTTGAAATCCCAATTTTAGGAAGCCACCCAAAGATTAGCCTGGCAAAAATCTGAGAGGACTATTGCATAAAGCTGTTTATTGCAGGAAACAGAGCAAAAGACTGGAAACAACTCAAATGTCCACCAATCCAACTGGACCAATTGAATCGTCTCTGGTACATCCACACAATGGATTTTAGGCAGTTGTAAAAATCAGTGATGAATATTACTATATATATTAATGAGCAATCTCCAGGCTATTTAGTCAGTGTAAATAAAGGTAAAGTTTATATAGAATGCTATTATTTATGAAATGAAATAACTAGGTGTGTAGGTGGGTAGGTAGATGATAGATAGATACATAGATAGATAGACAAATAGATAAATGATAAGGAGATATAGGTGTACAATTATATTCTCAAAAAATAATAGAACACATTATAAAAACATTTTTAAAGTAGCTTCTTTTTTAAATTTTTTTTTAACGTTTATTTATTTTTGAGACAGAGAGAGACAGAGCATGAATGGAGGAGGGTCAGAGAGAGAGGGAGACACAGAATCTGAAACAGACTCCAGGCTCGGAGCTGTCAGCACAGAGCCCGACGCGGGGCTTGAACTCACGGACCGTGAGATCATGACCTGAGCCGAAGTCGGACGCTTAACCAACTGAGCCACCCAGGCGCCCCTAAAGTAGCTTCTTATAGGAATGTCCTTAGAGGATTTCTTTGATATACCATATTTTACAAGATTTGACTTTGAAATCTTTTAAATATACAATTGTAAAAGAAAAGTATATTCTAAAAGCAATCCTTACAAATTAAGAAGCCATGAATATAAATGTGCGTTAGACTGGTGTCATAACTATCAGACAGGAATTTCGTTCACAAAAACTTTAAAACATAATAATTAACTTCATATCTCCAGTGTAATATGCACTGAGAATACGAAAAAGAAATCTTAAGCTGTTTTCTGTACTTACATTGTTGGTGGTAGTGTCCGTATTGGTATTATAAGACTGTTATGTGTATGACAGATGATGTAGTAAATAAATAACATAAGGTATGCTGATTTTATTATTCCCAAGGTCATTGAGAATGGGAGCCCACCGGGGTGGAGGGACAAGATAAAGTTGTAATGTGGAGGAGGCTAAATAAAACCGAGTTTATAATCCTGAATTTCATTTGCAGGTGTCATTATAAACTTGTTATATGTTTCTTTCTATCTTTCTTTTGTCCACCAAAAATGTCTAGAAATCAGTTCAGTGCCCATGAGCACCCCAGCACCCAAATCATGGTCTTCTAATACTATCTCCAGGGTTCCTTGAAGAGATAGTGGCAATACACAGAATAAGTCTGAACAGCTTATCAAACCAGATAATAAGGGAACTAACAAAGATGACAAAGGGTCATGCTGAAAGGGTATGTCAAATAGAAGAGGTCCCCACTTACTAATAATGGGATAATTTGGACATCAATAAAGATAACTGCAATAAATTGAAACATATTGAATATATTTAAGTCATTAAAATTCATAATGATACCAAAGCCACAAAAATTATAAAATCAAATTATACATACATACATACATACACTAAATGTATATACAATCCACTGAATTGTTCCAAATAAGAAATGACAATTAGAACATACATGTTTTCAATCCCTGACAAAATAATGGAATTTCACATTCATCATGATGGTTGCTCACTTCACAAACAGGGAGAATTCAACATAATGTGCTTCTCAATAGAGACACGTAGCACTTTCCATTAAATAATCCCTAAAATGGGAAAGAAAGGGGAGCAGAGGGGCAAAGAAGGAAAGAGAAGGAAGAGTCCTGATTAAACCTCTAGACACAACAGTCAATTTATGGGAAATATGGAAACTATAATGGCATCATGGAGAAGCCATAGGCAAAAATCCAAATGGTGGAAATCACTAGGAGCAAATGATATAGTTTTATAAAAATTAAATTGCTGGGGAGGAGAAAAGATGGAAACTGAATGAAATTAAACAACTTGATGTCTTCATACCAATCATGATATTGAAAGGTTTACAGAATTTGTCGCAAACATACAGTCTGTTAAAAAAAAAAAATGACATTTAAGGGCACCTGGGCCGCTGAGTCAGTTGAGTGTCTGACTTGGGCTTAGGTCATGATCACGAGGTTTGTGAGTTCAAGCCCCACATAGGGCCCGCTTCAGACCTTCTGTCCCCCTCTGTCTCTGTCCCTCTCCCACTTGCACTCTAAATAAAATGTAAATAAAACATTTACTTAAAAAATTATTATAAAATGGTTATAAATTTTATACCTGAGTAAATATAATATTAATAAATACTGATTATTCTTTCATGTTTAATTACCATATTGTGGTCAAGCTCTAAAAGAGTCCCTTTCCTTAAAACATTATGCAGAAATATGCTTGCAAGGAAAAAATATTGTCTGGAAGTTTTTTGAAATCATATAGAAAGGAGAAAATGAGAAGAGGTATGGAAGAAACTGGATTGACAATGAATTCTAATTGTCGATATTCATGGCTGGGTCTGATAACATGAGGATTCATTATACTCTTTTATTTATTCTTGTACACGCTTGAAAGTTTTCATAATAAAATGTTTATAAGAAACAACAAAGCAAGCAAGCTATAAGGTGGAGGAAAACATGAGAGAATATGCGTTGCATGATTCCTTTCACGTACAATTAAAAAAATGACAAAACAAATTTAGGTGGTGGTCTTTTTCTTTATCTGGATGGCCTTCCCACTTTGTGAAAATTCACTGAGCTTCCCACTTATAATCTGAAATTGCTTCTGCTTTGTTATCCTTTAACAGAGAGCTAAACTTAATGATTAAAGAATCCTATGCTTACATCAAGAACTCAACCCTGTCAAGGGTAGTATAGGAAGATGGAACGTGCAGATGTTTGCATCTATGAAAGCACAATTACATACATCCAGAAGAATGGAAATGGGATAAAGGCATGGTGAGCATGAACTTCTTGAGAGATGTTGATTTTTGGAAATGAAATTGGTTTATTCATAGGGTGAGATGAATAATTACATTAATATAACCCGGATTATACAGACTTAATTTATTAGCTGTGAATCCTTAGCTTGTAATAGTGATAGACTGCCTTAAACTATGCTGCCATTAATGAGAAATAATAATAGATTTCTAATAAAACAAAAGCAACAAAAATAAGCTATTTTGAATTTAACGAAATGAGCTCTCTGAACTTAACAAAAGGGCAATTATATGTAACCATATGGAAAATAGAATTCAGCGATCTGTAATTTTATGGATATTCGAAAGAGGGATACAGATAGCAATAGGACAGTGAAAGAGAAATGGATGTTGAAATGTATATCTGTTTATCCTATATGAACAATAGTGATTTTGAAGTATTTTTAAATTTGTCATTAATTGATTTATTTTGAGAGAGAGAAGAGGTGAGATGCAGAGAGAGAAGGAGAGAAAGAGAATCCCAAGCAGGCTCCGCACCATCAGCACAGAGCCCAATGTGGGGCTCCAACACACAAAGCGTGAGATCATGACCTGAGCCAAAATCAAGAGTCAGAGGCTTAACCGACTAAGCCACCCAGGTGCCCTGAAGTATTTTTTTAAATGGTGGGATAGTACATAAGCAAAAGTCATGATATTGTCTGACTTTTTTTTTTTTCAACGTTTATTTATTTTTGGGACAGAGAGAGACAGAGCATGAACGGGGGAGGGGCAGAGAGAGAGGGAGACACAGAATCGGAAACAGGCTCCAGGCTCTGAGCCATCAGCCCAGAGCCTGACGCGGGGCTCGAACTCACGGACCGCGAGATCGTGACCTGGCTGAAGTCGGACGCTTAACCGACTGCGCCACCCAGGAGCCCCAATATTGTCTGACTTTTAAGTAAGTCATCTGCTTCTAACGACGTATGCATCTCAGAGAAATCAACATCACCACACTTGCTGTTAGGTGTGTAAAACGCTCCCTTGCTCCAAGTTCTGGGAAATTCAAATCTCCGTCCGAACTTCCTCTTCATATCTTCCTGCACTGTGCTCTTGCTTTCAAGTCCTCGGGTTCTCTGTGGCTAGAGCAATTTTCACATGGGTCTGCATTATCTTTGACAGGTTTGTTCTCTTCTCCCATCAGGTTTCTGACGGCAGGACCTAGAAAGGAATACCACCAGTACTCTCTTTCCCTAGGAGTGGTAATAGAAAGGAATATGAGCTTGGACACAGTTCTGCAGTAGTTTACTAACTGTGAGCCTGGGCAAGTTACTTCTGCTCTCTAAACCTCACTGCCCTCACATATAAATTAAGTATAATTGTACCTGCCTCTAGAGTAATGCCGAGGCTTAGATGTTGGGTATGGCATCAGTGCAGCGCATGGCACAATAGTGGACAGTTAATGAACTACAGTCATAGTTCGGAGGGTTTGGGACCTGGAGTGAATCATCTCATGGCTTACCATGAGCCCAGCACACAAAGATGTCTGTGTTTTGGTTTTTAATGTATTTTATTGTTTATTTTTGAGGGAGACGCAGAGCGTGAGCAGGGGAGGGGAGGAGAGAGAGGGAGACACGGAATCCGAAGCAGGCTCCAGGCTCTGAGCTATGAGCACAGAGGCCGGCGTGGGGGCTTGAACTCACGAACCCTGAGATCATGACCTGAGCCAAAGTCAGATGCTTAACTCCCGGAGCCACCCAGCCGCTCCAAAGACTTCTGTTGAATGTACCTGTGAACCTGTTGGAGCAGGTAAACTTTGGTGTTGCTTCCGGCATTCTTAACTTCCGTCTTTGGAGGTTTTCCATACCGAAGAAATGATTCCGTTACTCAAAGTTCATTTACTTCAACATCAAGCAGCATTTTTTCCCTCAATTCTCTTACATTTGATTTGTGTGTCCTCTTTCTATTCATAAAATGCTTGCCAATGGACATGAGTTGTTTAGCCAATGTCTGCTATATCCCGGGCTATATAACTCAAACATACCAAACCATTAGCCCAAACTTTCAAACTTTACATAATGGCATATCCTTCTCTATTCTTTTCCAACGAAGGCTTAGTTAGATCTGAGGTTCTCAAAAGGATATTGTCCCATGGGGAAAAAAAAATAGAGAGAGATGTACTGTTAGTGTTACAGAAAAGGTCACTGCACTAGAGGGTAAGTTGATGCGGTGGAGTGGGTTGGGCCAATCTTTGCTAAAAGGGTAACTTAATACACATTTCTCCTTCTAGCACCAATATAGTTAATTTCAAATATACTGAATTTCAACATACTGAAACTATGTAACACCAGGAGATTCTCCATAAAACAGAATTCCCCATCTGTCTTCCTCCAATTTTTTTCCCCCCTTGTAGATCAAATCTAGACAAAGCCGACAGAAGTATCTCCTCATCTCCCTGCTAGGCACACCCATTGCAGTAAAAAAAAAAAAAAAAAAAAAAAAAAAAAAAAAAAAAAAAAAAAAAAAAAGATGAGTTAAGAGGCAGCCCACTAAATTAGTGATTTTTAACAGCGGAACATCCACTGGGCATTTCCATGACTGCGGCGTTGTTCAGAGATTTAACGTAACTTGAAATATCAATTTCTACGTACTGAAGTGAAACTAGCTCTATATCCAGGGGCCCCGCTTGCAGAAAAGGTGGCGTTTTTAAATGAAAATATATTACAATACTAGCATCTCTGTGCTCACTCCTCCCACAAATTATTCATCCAGACAGCTTGTGAATTGGATTTGCAACTATTGCTATGTCTTACACAATACAAAAGAGAGAATGCCTGGTGGACTCCATCGGTTAATTATACAACACGTGATGTCAGATCTCACATAATGTTCTATTGGCTAGGGTTTCTATTGCTAAGCTCTTGCAAATATTAACTGTGTGCTTTCTCTGTGCATTTAGAAATCTGAAACAAAAAACGGGGGGGGGAGCCTTTCTTGGCTATTCTTAGATATTATCCAAGAGTGCTCGTCAAGAAGACAATATTTTAGATATACTTGGGACATCAATGAAGCTGGACGGCTTTGATCATGACCCCCCTACATTAACTTTGGATCACTTCCTAGAGGCAAATATGATCCGTTGAAGTACTTCGAATACAGGTTAATTCTGACTGACTGAGAAATAAAATAAAAGTATCCCCCCTTTTTTTCCTTTTAATATTTAGTAACGTGAGGCGAACAGTGTGGCTGGTTAGCGACATCTCAAAGTGCATTCTAAATTCATAATTTTCTGCCTTTCTTAATTATCTTTGCACATTTTCTTGTTAAACTGATACCCCAAAATGATGATAGAAAAGCTAGTAGTCAGCTCCTGCCAGCCATAAATCAACATTTTTTTGGCACAATGAGTTTTCATTTATCTCTGGTATGCAGCATTTAAGGATTGATGCGTTCTAACTGTACTTTTAAGGACAGATTTTCATGTGAATACAAGCGCTGGCATTTAAACAAAGAAAATCATTAATCTGAATCTAAACTTTCTATTAACCATTCAGAGTTTTACTTTCCTCTGTTTGTCTTTTTCCTTTTCTCTTCTCAAGGTCATTTTCTGCCATTTCCAACGGCATTTTAAATTTTGCTCAGGGCCTTATGTTGCCTGTTAGATGAAGGTCTAAATGATTATTTTTCAGTAAGGAAATAAAAGTTAGATGAACCTTGACATACCACTCAGGGTATAATTCATATCACCAGGATTTACCTACTTTAGAAACTAAACAGTTAACCTAATCATCTCATTTTATTGCTAATTTAGAAAAGCTTTCCCCCCCTAAGTACACTCTTACTTTTCAAAATTCACTGCTTATGACCTGAGCCTTTTATCCATTGCGCTATTACCAACAGCTAATCCCTCTCACTTATTGATAATTGGAGAAAACTGAACAACGTGCCAACTCCTGAAAAACGGCCTGCCCCTGAGGGTTCTATTCAGTTATTCCCGAAAAACCACATTGGTTTCCAAGTTTGGTTCTTTTGTGGCATATCAATGGGAAACAAGTGAGAGATTTTCTCACTGCTTAGGAATTTCGCCAATTCTAACCTGCTTTAGTGCACATTCTTTCTAAGGAAAAGCATTTCCAGTTTAGAGAGTTCACAGATCTTCCTTTTCTTAGAGTTCCCTGGATTGTCTGCAATTCCTGTTTGCTGAAATAATTATTTTAGTGCATATATTTAAACTATAATTATACAATAAGTATTTCTTCCAGAACTTAGTTTGTTTTGTCGATCCAATGCAAATTCAAAGGAGAGATGCCTCAGTGTCTGGGGCTCATGCAGATTTATCACAGGATTAAGCCACAGGCACTACTTTCTATCTGCTTAATTAGTTCTTGAAATTATGGAAGCCTACGATTTGATGCCACATAGAAATCAATGCGATACTTTCTTAAGGGAATATTTCATTAAATTTGGAAACTGTGTTGCAACATACATACAGGTTTAGGTAGTATTTTCTATCTTTAAGCTTCATCGACGTGTTTAATGGCCTCTGCTTGCACGAAACAAGCCTTTGGGGCATATGTTAGGCAGCCAGGACAAAGACTTTGGCAACTGAATTATTATAGAATGAAATTAAATGCTTACAACAGGGTAGCATTCAGAAATGCTCACAAAGAGGGTACAATGCAGTTCACACATTCAGGGCTTGAATTTATGCCCTTCCCTATTCAACGAGGGTTGGGGGGGGAGTTTTAGCTGCCTTTCAGCACTGGCACACAGCCTTGGAGAAACAAGAGCCCAGGAAGGGACACACAGGCCTCCTCTGCTATGGTTCTTCCTCAAATCTTCCTTTCAATTTTTCACCCTAACATGACCATGTTTTCTGACAGCCTTTAACATACTTCACATGTTGATTTCCCTAGAAGTTTGATATTAAAACACAGATGGGAAGCCATGCATTTTATTAAATTTGAGCACTTATGTTTGGGAGGATTGGGAAAGTGGCCAATACGTGGATTCAAATGACACTCAAAGTTAGAAAATTGGCCATTTAAGGAAGTTAACTGACTCAAGACACAGGAAGGAAGTAAATGGAATGCAAAAAAAAAAAAAAAATGACAAACACATGAGTGAAATGGTAGTATTGAAGTGAAGATTGTGTTGCTCCTTTTAAATAGATATTTATATGCCTCTCCTAATTGATTTCTGAAACCACCAAAATAGAGCTAATCATGAGTCGGGGGTCTGCGATTTTTTTTCCAGGTTGCTTACACGTTTTAGTTGAGAATTGCCTTATTCCTTAACTTATCAACCCAGATGTCATCTATTCATTCGAGCACAGTTTCTCCCTGCTCTGCATTAGGCACAAGAAAGTAAGGTATTTCTAGAGAAAACATTCATTTTCATAAGATGTAGCAAAGCCATGGTGAGTTTTCCTTGACAAGAGATTCTAGCAGTGACGGAACAGGAACTCTCCCAGAAAGGATGCCACATATCAGGGATTCCGTCAAGAAGACCCAGGACCATTGGATCTCTGGCATCTCTCCCCTGGGTTCTTCCAGAAAAGCGAGTCCTAATGTCGATGCAATTATCATATGCAATCAATTAATTTCTCTCCCATTCCTTCAGGTGGCAGTAGTTACGTATCTTGGGAGACTTGAAAAAATTACCTAAAATTATTTTTTTGTGTTCCACAATTCAGATGAGAGACCCCAAGTGAAAAAGAAAAAAAAAATAGGCTCTACTCTGCCAATGGAGCTTTGTAACTTGATTTTAAGTTTAAAAACAACCAGAGATGGGGTGGGGCGGGGGGTGGAAGGTGAGTATAAGAGTGTCTTCGTTTTGGTTGTTCGGGTTCCTTATTAGAAATAATTAAACTGGGGCACCTGAGTGGCTCAGTCAGTTAAGTGTCCGACTTCGGCTCAGGTCATGATCTCACGGTTCCGTGAGTTCAAGCCCCGCGTCGGCTCTGTGCTGACAGCTCAGAGCTTGGAGCCCACTTTGGATTCTGTGTCTCTCTCTCTGTCCTTCCCCTGCTCACGCTCTGTCTCTCTCTCAAAAATAAACAAACATCTAAAAAATAAAAAAAAATAAATAGAAAATAATTAAGCTATATTGCTTTCCTCTTTTGCCCGTTGCTTTCCAAATTCCCGCTCTCTTCAGCCAGATGGACAGTCCAACTTGTCTGCCTTGCTTCGTGCTTGGAGGCTAACCTCCGTGGACTGCTCTCTGGCTTCCAGAAGGGCTCTGCCAGTGGGATACACTAGCCTGGAGGACAGGGCTGGGAAACAGAGAAGTTGGGGGAGGCTGCATCCCAGCTTTTGTTAGGGGGATGTCTTGTCTTCACCTTTGCACCAACTTCTGCACTTTTGTGGCCTCGAGGGGAAACAGCCCAAAGGCAGTAAAACCATTGTTGGTTCCCCGAATTCCACCTGCACCTCTTCAACTCTCCTCACTTCAACTATCTCTGGAAACCTCTTCACTTCAGGACCCTGATGATTCAAGTAAACAACAGCACTGTACGAAATATTGGTGTTCCTGATACTTCCATGTCACTTAACAGAGTTTTCATTTATTGGGGAGAAAATGTACTTCAGAGGGATTTGGAGAATAGTTCTTTTCTGACGCCCAACTACACCAAATTATTGGATCATTTGCCCAGACACTAATGGTTAAGAGATCAGTGGTTATCTTTAGGTTTCTTTTAACTACACAGGAAAATATATATATTTCCTATTCCACGTAGCAGAGAGTCTTCAGTTTAAAATTTCATTGACTGGTAGGGGGTTCTAATGCTTTGCTTCAGGTTGGATTTCCAAGGTTCTCTTACTTTCCTCATGGTAGATCCACGTATTTGCATCTCATTTAGAGAATCTGTATAGGACTCAGGTCTTGCATAGCCAGAACCTCTCTTGAAGCTGCAGGAAGGAATGACTCTTCTAATTTTTGTCACATTACTAATTTTTTATTTTTTTTTAATGTTTTATTTATTTTTGACAGAGAGGGAGAGAGAGAGAGAGAGAGAATGAGTGGGGGAGCGCCAGAGAGAGAGGAAGACACAGAATCTGAAACAGGCTCCAGGCTCTGAGCTGTCAGTACCGAGCCTGACGTGGGACTCGAACTCACAGATCGTGAGATCATGACCTGAGCCGAAGTCGGACGGTCAACCGACTGAGCCACCCCGACACCCCATATAACTTATTGACCAAAACTAAAAGTATGTATTATGACTAAGTATCCCCCTCAAAAGAAATTTGGAAAACAATAGTCATTGGTTCACAGATTTTGCTATTCAATAAACATCAGCTCTGAGAAATACACGCTACAAACAGAGCCCTCCTTAAGGTTATTTTCCTCCTGTTTATTCCAGGAAATGAATACAGTGGCTAACACAAAGCTAATTTCCAAGAATTGTGAAAAATATCTATTGCTTACTTTTTACCTGTGCCTTAAAGTTTTAGTTTTGAGGGTTGCATAGCATACAGTCTCTGAATGTCTGCATTTTTATGCCGGGCTCATTTTATCCCAACAAAATAATATTACCCCGGGACCCGGATTAGGATTTTGTGTAGAATCCCAAGAATGTCTGCCAATCTGCTTTATCTTGTCTTTGTAGTGTGCTCCATATTTATAATATCATTTTTTTACACTTGTCTTAGATTCTCCTGGTCAGTAAGGAGCTTTAACTTGTAAACCACATTTCTTTACCAATTTACATAGAAAACAACTACTGGTCTCACTAGCCAGCCAGTTGTAATAATCATCAAAACATAAATAATAGCCTCGGGGCACCTGGGTGGCTCAGTCTGTTAAGCGTCTGACTCTTGGTTTTGGCTCAGGTCATGAGCTCAGGGTTTCGTGGGTTTGAGCGCCACATCGGGCTCTGCACTGGCAGTACGGAACCTGCTCGGGATTCTCTGTCTCCCTCTTTCTACCTCTCCCCCACTTGTTCTGTTTCTCTCAAAATAAAGAAATAAACTTAAAATTTTTAAAAGAAAAAGAGGCATAAATAATAGCCTGAAACTAATATATTGCTGTATGCCAAAGAGCCTTCCATTAAAAATATATAAATAATGAATCATGAAGTCCCAAAATACCCACGGTGTAGCTCTCTCTTTCATTATGCTGGTATAGACAGTGTCAGGTGGGATCTTTGTAATTTCACTTTGAGTAGGGTTTTGCCCAGCTGTCCAGAAGCCTATAATTTAAGCTGTGGAGAACATACCTCAAGGCACTTATTTTCAGTAGTTCCCAAGCTGTTTCATCCTGATAAAATATAACTTAAAAAAAAAAAAAGAATCTCACAATTAGGGGGGGAAAATTATAGTAACCGAATGCTTTAGTTTTCTTAGTTAATAGTACCAGTCAAAGGCAGAACAAAGGATTCAGTAATTAAATGACATCTATAGTCTACTTATTCAATTTATGCATCAGAAACTAGAGCTGCCTGTTTGAAATGTTATGGGTGATTGTGTCCGAGAACAAACCACCGAGGAATCTGTGACTTTGCTTTTGATTAAAAAAAAAAAAAAACAACAAAAAACCCAGAGGTATACAGAGCACCTGATGTGACTGGGTATCGCTCAGGTTAGGACCCAAACGTGGCGGGAAGTGGCGTCTACCCAAACGCTCTCTCTCCAAAGGCCGAATGGTGATAGGAAACCCCGGTCAACCTTGCAACCTCAGCCACGCCAGCTAGGCAAAAGGGTCAGGAAGGAAAGCGTTAAAGTGGTAATACTATTTAAACGGGGTTGCAGAACTCCTATTAAAAATGGCAGTACTATAAATGTTCTAGTATTGTCAGGAATGTTCTGTTGGATGACACTATGCTGTGATTTGTACACACAGCGGACCAGAGTTGATGGGTGAATGAAATGATCCATAACCCTCTCTGACACATTTAAAGCAGTTCGGCTGCACACAGAGAACAGTCCATCATTTGCACCCTTCTGTGAAAGCTGGCTTTACCAAGTGTTTCAATGAAATATGTGCAACTTCCCATTTAAATTAGTACCACATGAACCATGAAGAGCACCACAGGTATCTGTTGTAGTACCAGCCTAATGCAAAAGTGGCCTGTCTTGTAATGCTCTAACAGGAAAGACATACAACCGTTCATCTGTAACATATTAAAACCAGAAGAAATAAATTACTCCGCAGATGAAGAATTATTGCTTGTGAAGAAAATGTGCAAAGGTAGTCCTAAAAAGCAGCTTTTACTAAAAAATTATCACGACAGCATTTGAATTCTTAATGCATATTAAGCCGAGACCTCGTAACCATAAATCATCATTTTTAAATGGGGGAAATCTGGTTCAAACTTTTAGCAGAGATTTGTTTCACTTCTTCACCACGGTGTTAGCCTTGGCATTGAGAGCCGACCGCCTGAGTTATGCCAAGAGCAGTGCACGCGAGAGACCGTAACAAAGGCGAGCAACAAAAAGAGTCCGCGCGCAGTCGTTGTTGTTGACGTCGTCTTAATGCCTGGTGCATCACATGACATAATCCCACGGAGGTTCCCTGCAATCCATCAACGAAGCAAGATCTCCCTCTGCTCTGAAAAGCAGTGCTGTTCAAGTAACACCCTAATGAATGAAAACCATCTTGGCTGAGATACACGATTTGACCGCAAAGACACAGTAAGAACCGTCAAAACCAATCCGATGTATGTGACACACATCGATCGCAAGGAATGGCAAAGGGTCGCAATTCAGGCACGCTGCCTTCCCAGTAAGCTTTCAAGGCTGGTACAAAAAGCAGAGTAATGGGATCATCTGTTGCGTTACGACGACACACTGGGTACTTTGTTAAATGTTCCACGCACGTGATCTCATACAGCCCTCACAACAGCCCCCTGCGGGGGCCATCACCGTTCTCCAGATCAGGACATGGGGCACAGAAAAGCGGGGCGAACAAGTCCAAAGTCCCCCAGGTGAATCCTGGGGTCAGAACGCGGCAGCTTCTTCTAGGGCTCTCAGAGAGCTCTCCGGAAGTGCTCTCCTTTAGTGCTCCTAACGAGCTTGTGAGGTAGACTGAGCCTGTGTCATTATTCCGTTTTACACCTCATTTCAGGGGGATGAAGTGGGCCGCCTAAGCTCAGAACGAGACAGTGGCTGGGCCTAAAGTTAGGGCTCCAGGCCCCGTGTTTTGCCTGCAATGTCCCACGGCCACTGCAGTTGTGGACCCTGGTGAATACTCCCAAACCTGTGTCACTCACTGCTCCCTCCCTGTGCTTCCTCAGAGCAAACCCCTCTGGCATCACTTTGAATAATCAAGGAATGTATGGACAAGTGTTTTACCTGTTTGTTTTTTGTTTATTTATTTATTTTGAAGGTGAGAGGAGAGAGAGAGAGAGAGAGAGAGAGAAGAACTTAGGCACTCTCCATGCTCGGCATGGAGCTCCATGGAGGGCTTACCCTTGACCTTGTCTGATATCGAACGTTGGACACTTAACCTAAAACTGAGCCACCCAGGCACCCCTGGACAAATGTTTTAAAAGAAGATTTGGTAATATGGCTCAATGAATTTAAACATAGTTTCGGCAATTTTTTTTTTTTCTCATATCTATACCGGATCTGTTGCTAAAGTGAAAAAAAAAATCAGGCTATGTGTAATGGAAAACAACCATACACAAGGCATTAGTGAGAAATAGCATTTCCAGTCGCGTGTAAAATCTTTTCTTAGCAACTGTTGTTTTAAGGTATCCTTGATGTTTCCATATTGGAGATGGGTCTTCATATCCCAGCCCTCAGTGGATCTTTGTGGGTCCTAGCAGATAGAACGGAGGTTGAATCCTGGGCCATTTAAGGATTTACAGAGTAGCTTTTCTAATGGCTGTGAGTTCACGATGCGAACATCTTCTTAATCAGATTTCCACCTTAGAAGGTTTATAATATACTTTTTTTTTAATTTTTTTAAATGTTTCTTTATTTTTGAGACAGACAGAGACAGAGCATGAATGGGGGAGGGGCAGAGAGAGAGGGAGACACAGAATCGGAAGCAGGCTCCAGGCTCTGGGCCATCGGCCCAGAGCCCGATGCGGGGCTCGAACTCACGGACCGTGAGATCCTGACCTGAGCTGAAGTCGGAGGCTCAACCGACTGAGCCACCCAGGCGCCCCTATAATATACTTTTTGATAAAACAATGCCAAACGTGTTTTCTTTGTGGTAGAGTCACATTACCCAAGTTGAAACTTTGCTGCTAATATTAAACCCGTTGCCCGTCTGTGCACTTGTTTCCTTCACACATACCACCCGAGACAGCATTCACGGCACAGAGACTCTCACATCTGACAGAAATGTAATCAGCAGCGGCAATATATCAAAGCTGCCACTTTAAACGAGTTTTTTGACAGTGGGGGAGGGGAGGGGCAGAGAGAAGATCTCAAGCAGCCTCTTCCATGCCTAGCACCCCCTCCAGGGAGCCCAACCTCATGACCATGAGATCATGACCTGAGCCAAAATCAAGAGTCAGCCGGTCAATCTACTGAGCCACTCAGGCGCCCCTTAAAGCTGCCACTTTAAAGTTGGATGTCGCCTATTACAAAAAGTTTTGTCGTGAGGTATCCCCCTACCCCAAGGAAAACAAAAAATAGTTCCAAAGCCACAGTACTGATCTGAACAGGATGTAAATAATCAAGATAATGCAAAAAGTCATACCAACCGTTTCCCAGGAGCTACAAAATTACAAGTTTTATATATTGGAGTGGATAGCCCTGAAGGCAATTCTACTTTTTATCTAGTACTTCGCATTCAACCTTCCGCAATGCAAATGCTCTCTAGCCCCCAAATAAAGTCAAAGTAAAGAAGAATAATTCAAAGAGTACTTGATAAAAGTCTGTGACCATGTCGCTCCTTATTCTTCAATCTAATGAAGGGTTCGAATGGTGGTATCCCATGATCTATCTATAAATTACAGATCTTTTAGGGAAGAAAAAACAACAACAAATTGTATCTTGCTATTTGTACTTCTGATGTTTTTAAAACAAAAAGGCACATTGACTACAAACATCAGGAGGAAGATAGTGGGACCCCCACACTAAGCGGGGAACCACTGGAACAGTCTGAAGGAGGGTATAATGAAGGGTCTCCTTCTAAGGGTAAAGGCAGAGTTAACAGAAAGAAGAGATTGGGAATCACTCTGGCTATGGCAGCACCTGCTAATGTAGACACTGAATTTACTCAAAATGATAACCCAGGTATGTTACACAGAGCAACCCTTCTTTTAAACAAAGTATTTAATTAGCGGGAACACTGTCGCATTTCCTGCCCATAGTAACTAATTGCTTCTCTTCTATATGTTCCCTCATTACTCTGTGTACATTACTAGGATAGCAATTGCCAACTTGATAGGCTGTTTGAAAAGGACCCATCTCCTGGGTTTCTAGATTGCGTGTTTCTGGAAGGAGGATCATTTCATTTCCAGGGCTAGAACAGAGCCACATATTGAACAGATGACACATTGCTTTGAATAGCAATATGTCAATATGAACTCAGTTGTGTGAACATACATGGTTTGTGTGTGTGTGTGTGTGTGTGTGTACATAAAAGCACAAAGAACAATGACATCGCATGTTTAAGATCTAACTCCCAGACTTCTCTGGGGGCAGGATGGTTGCAACTGTTAAAAGTCTAATAAAGTTGATGAAAAGCAAACTGGAATTGTATATTTAGATCTAAAACTGTAAAACTGCTCCATGCTGATAGCTGCAGCCTTTTCTCTGTTTCCCTCGCTTTGGGTCTAGACATACCCGCAGATCCCATTTGCTTCCCAGCTCCAATTATCACCAGCCAGTTACTACAAAATAATTGCCAAATGGTCTCTTAACCCTACGTTGGTTATTCATGTATCTTAGTTCCCTCCTGTTCCCTTCTCAATTACACTGCCCACACCTCATTACCTCCCTAGATCTTTTCCCAGTGAGATCCACTGAGAGCCACGGGGCTCCTCAGTTTTCCATCCTCTGAGCGTCTCTCTGCTCCACTCCTAACCACTTTCTCTGATTAAATTTCTTGGCAACTCTAACTGAGGATTTACACTCCAGCTAGTTTCGCTCTGGTTTGAGGTGTTTCACGCCCGCACTTACTCAGGACCTGCTGCTCTCATTTTCCCCAAACCCCCGTCCTGACTGAGATCCATCCATCATTCGTGATTTCGCCTGTTAACGTCATAACAAAATTTCCTACATTACAGTGTGTTAAACTCCGGTTCACTCACGCCTTTGCCTCCTCTGACTCCTTTACGGAGCTCACTTCTATGAACACGAACTCCATTATTCTCAGGGATTGAGACACTCTCTTCACCATGGTTGGCGTATGATGATACGGGAGACGTTCCTTGTTTCCATGAAGATCCTATCTCTCATTCTGGCTAGTTTGGGTCATGTTTTCCTGCCCTTGTCTGGGTACTGACTGACAACTTTCCCTGCCCCATCAGTGTCTTTTATCTGCTTGAGTTCTTTAAGCAATTCTTCCTCTCCACCAAGCGCATATTTCATTGATATGCAGAACAGAGGCAGTAGATAAAAGTGCCGTCTTCATTGGGTCTTAAATTGATCGAATCACTTTTGTCCCCAGGAATTTTTAAAAAGCACAATGCATAATTTATTTTGTTGTTTTGTTGGTGACAGGGAGACAGCTGCCGTAGCTGATGTTGAATCTGTGTGACAAAGTTTTAGTACCTTTTCTTTTCCTGAATATGTTGAGATCTAAAAGAGAGAATTGCAGGAAAAAAATATATATATCTTTTATGTTTGTGAAACTTTATATAATCCTAGTTATAGGTTAATTTTCATTTATTTATTTTTTGTTCATTTATTTATTGAGAGAGAAAGAGAGCATGAGCGGGGGAGGGTCAGAAAGAGAGGAAAAGAACGAATCTCAAGCAAACTCAGCACAGAGCCCAACATGGGCCTTGATCCTAAGAACCGTGAGATCATGACCTGAGCTCAATCAAGAGTTGGACGCTTAACAGGGGCGCCTGGGTGGCTCAGTCGGTTGGGTGACCGACTTCGGCTCAGGTCACGATCTCACGGTCTGTGGGTTCGAACCCTGCGTCGGGCCCTGTGCTGACAGCCAGAACCTGGAGTCTGCTTCGGATTCTGTCTCCCTCTCTCTCTGCCCCACCTCCACTCATGCTCTGTCTCTCTCTGTCTCAAAAATAAAAATAAACATTAAAAAATAAAAAAATAAAAAAAAAAGAGTTGGACGCCTAACCGACTGAGCCACCCAGGCGCCCCTATAAGTTCATTTTTAATCATCACTTTATATATATGTATTTGTGTATATACTTATATGTATTTGTATGTATACTTTATGCATATATACATTATATAACCTCGAACAACATGAGGGTTAGGAGTGCTGACCCCCTACAGAGTCAAAACTCAGCATATGAACTTTTGATTCTCCCAAATATTAACTCCCAACAGTCTATTGCTGACAGAAGACTCACAGATAACATAGTTGATTCATTAACACATTTTATTTTGTTATATGCATTCTTTACATAGAAAGTATTCTTATAATAAAGTAAGTTAGAAAAAAGTAAAGGCTATTAAAAGAATCAGAAGGAAGAGAAAATATATTTACAAAACTGTCTTGATTTTATCTACAAAAATCCAAGCGTAAATGGACCCGTATGACCCCAGTTGTTGAAGGATCAACCCTACATACATGGTTGTATATATGTATATGCTTGTGCGAATGTATTTATGGCGTAAGTATGTAAAATTGTGTAGTAAAATCTGTAACTTACAAGAATTTTGAAAACTCTTCAGAGACTTGTTTGACACCACGGTTTGCTTTGGCAGAAGAGGCATCGGTGGTGCTGGGAGAGGACTCGTTCTCTGCACTCTCCACGTTTTCTGCCAGTATTTGATATCCCATCGTCTGTCTTGTTTATTTTGTTTGTGGTAAATTATCAATGTGCCTTTGAAACAGACTTCACTGATACAAAAATGTGTCTGATCTGGCCAGCATGAAGAGAAAGACACGTAATTCCTCTTAACAATGATTCCAAAGGGAATTTGGTGAAGGGCATGGTTAAGATAATGAGATAGTCTTAAGTCCCAAACCAATGCATATTCCATAGTCTTTGCAGTTTTCATTTTCTCAAATTGTTTAAAACTCAGTAATGATTTTTTTAAAAGCACCATGCTCACTCGCCAAGTGATTTATACCAAGAACCCAAATAATGCTCAGTTGAAATGGATTCAGTGTAAGCTCATTTGATCTGAAGAGACTATAATTCTCATAGAGGAAATCTTATCTTCGGTAAAGGGTGGAATTATCCTAGGAGTATAGCTAATACAGTGGCATGCACTTGATGGGCACTCCACAAAATTTCATTAAGGAGGATCATTTGGAGTGGTCTTTTTAAAACTGGGGGTATAGGGAGATATTGCCACTATTAAGGATAACTGAGCAAAATGTTTTCAAATGGCAGAAAAAGTGTACTCCCATTTGCTTACCTAAAATAGCCAAATTCGTAACAATACTGTCACCTGCCTTTATAATTACCATATGTAAACAAGTAATATCAACTATGGCACATTGACTTGACCAGTATATTGTTTAGAAACACTGGATCAACTCAGGCGGACACAAACTAAATCTTGTTTGTGTTCAAAATTGGTATTTCAAGCAATGTCAAAATGTCTTCGTTGTGTCCACTTATCAAAAATAAAAAACAAAGAACAAAATATACATTGCAAATTTTGGACTAATTTGCAGACTGAAAATCTGCACGTGCTGAATTCTGTCTGCAATTGTGGCGATAATTTACTGAAAAATATTCCAAGTAAAGGGAAAATAGTAGACTGCATTGAGTATTAAGGTATCTAATCCATATATAGCTCAATCTTCCAAAATATCTTTCTATACTTAACTCTATATCTATGTCTATTTTCTACATTTCTACATTTTCTACATTTAGATAATTCGAGAAGCTGCTGGAAATGCGTCCATAGGACAGAACTCACAAGAAGCAATATGGAGGCCATAGTTGAAATGTGAAGTTCAGGTTCGCTAATCAGGGATACTATTGTTTGTCTTATTTCTAGTTCTTTAACATGGCATTAATCATCACATTTCAATTCACTGCTGAAAGAGAACACAAAAACAAGGTCCTCAAGGAAATCTTAATTTTTAATTATTATCTAATATTTTATGTAACATTATCTAATATTAGATAATAGTTCTTACTAGTGTCTGTGTAAGACCCTCTTTATAGGGTCTCTCTGGGAATCCATTTTATATTTTTATTGCAAATAATACCTAGAGACATAGCATTTGGAATTATGAACATAGGAAATACTAGCAAAGAAGCATTCATATAAATTTCATTGTACCATAAAACCAAGAAACGAGCTAGTATTTAATTATGAATAATTAAAAATATTATTCCTTATGCATTTCTAAAGTAAGCGCTTTTAAGTTCTGTGATTCTCATTTTTAGAATAGGAAGATTTTAGCTTCAGGCTTCCACATTTGAATTCGTGAAATTCATTTATTCATTTGAACAACAGGTATTGTACTTGACACTGGGGATACAGTAGTGAATAGGATAGATAAGATACAGCTTCCGCGGAGTATACAGTGTAAAAGGGAGCATAATCAACAAACAAATAGCTACATAATTAAATATGTTATATAAATTTGTGATAAGGACTACACAGGAAAAGCACAATGCACGTTGGGAGGCATTAACAGGGAGACCTGACTTATTTTGGGGATTGGGGAAGGCTTCCCTGAAGATGCGACAATTAAGCTAACATCTGAATTGCTACTAAGAATCAACAGGGGAAAGAACGAGGAAATGTTACCTCATTCTGTGCCTTAGAAGCTATGATCAGAAGTTTTGGAATGTTTCCACTGTCGATCAGAAAGCTTTTGAAGGGTTTTGCACAAGAAGAAATACTACCCAATTTTTAAACAATGTCATCATATGTACTGTGAATATCATCAATGAAGGTGTCTAGAATGGTACTGTCCAAGATGGTGGTCACTGTCATCATGAGGTTATTGGGTACATGAATGAGGTTGATATAAATTGAGATGAGCTGTAAGTATAAAATATACACTAGATTTCAAATACTATGGGGAAAAAAAGAATGTAAAATAATCAATGTTTATAGTGGTTATGTGTTAAAATATTTGGGATATATTGGGCTAAATAAAATATATTAATAAAGTTGATTTCATCTTTTTGCTTTTTTTAATGTGACTATTAGAAATTAAAAATTATAGGGGTGCCTGGGAGGCTCAGTCGGTTAAGCAGCTGGCTCTTGATTTTGGCTCAGGTCAAGATCTCACAGTTGATGGAATCGAGCCCTGCACTGAAATCTGTGCTGACAGCACGGAGGAAGCTTAGGATTCTCTCTCTCTCTCTCTCTCTCTGCCCCTCCTCCTGTGCACATGAACTCTCTCTCTCTCCCTCTCTCAAAATAAAGAAATAAACTTAAAAAAAAAAACCAGAGATTCTGCTCTGGAGAAGATGAAATAGGCATTTAACTTTAAACCCTGGAAATAACGCAAGAAGCAACCAAGAAGAGCTCTTAATAAAGAGTGAAAGAAAAATATTAGAGGGGCGCCTGGGTGGCTCAGTTGGTTGGGCGTCTGACTTCAGCTCAGGTCATGATCTCATAGTCTGTGAGTTCGAGCCCTGCGTCAGGCTCTGTGCTGATAGCTCAGAGCCTGGAGCCTGCTTCCGATTCTGTGTTTCCCTCTCTCTCTGCCCCTCTACTGCCCATGCTCTGTCTCTCTCTGACTCAAAAATAAATAAAAAAAAATTTAGAAAAAAATATTAGAGATATTGACAGCGAAGTACATCACTATAGCAGTGTATCACACAAACAGATCCAGTAGAAGAAAATAACCCAGGCCTGACATTTTCTGAATCCAAACCTATATATATAATATGGCCCATCTGGGTTCACTCCTTCCCATGACCCAGTGGGCTATCTGCTGACAAAAGCAAGAGATCCCATCAGCACCGCCCAGGGCATTTGACGGAAAGCCCTGCTGGCAATAAAAGACAGAGGGAAAATTTCTCCTCATCCACCCAACCTGATCCTTTCTTCACCACCAAGAGACATTGTGTGGCCAGAAGACAAAGGCAACAAGAAGCCCCACCTGGGAATCGCTCTTGGGCCAGGCTTTCCCTTCTACATAGAAACCACAGATAACTCGCCTGGGGAATCTCCACCATCACAAGCAACACTAGCAGCAACGAGCAAATAAACTGAGCAGACCAGGAGAGTAGCAAGAAGCCTCTGAAAGTTAAATCGTCATCAACACCACAATCTATAGGGACGCCTGTGTGGCTCATGGATCTCATGGTTCCTGAGTTTAAGCCCTACATTGGGCTCCACACTGACAGTGACAGCCTGCTTTGGATTCCCTCTCTCTCCCTCTCTCTCAAAATAAATAAATAAACTTAGAATAAAATAATAATGGGGCGCCTGGGTGGCTCAGTATGTTAAGCGGCCAACTTTGGCTCAGGTCATGATCTCACGGTTTGTGAGTTCGAGCCCCACATCGGGCTCTGTGCTGACAGCTCAGAGCCTGGAGCCTGATTCGGATCCTGTGTCTCCCTCTCTCTCTGCCCCTCCCCTATCACGCTCTGTCTCCCTCTCTCTCTCTCAAAAAGAAATGAACATTAAAAAAATTTTAAAGGAGAAAAGAATAATATTTAAAAAAACACAAGCTACAAAAGAAGCCCAAGGTCTGAGGGATAAATGTAACAGGGTGACTGTCTCCTAAAATTAAAGATGTAAATTTGACTCAGAGTCTCCTCACACAATAACATTGCTCTGATTATTCGTTCTAGGAGTTGTTTCTTCCTTCCTTCCGTCCTTCCTTCCTTCCTTCCTTCCTTCCTTCTTTTCTTCTGTTCTTTCTTTTTCAGTCATTTCTTTTCAAATTTGTACAATTATGTGACTTGTGAATAAATACAGCTTTATTTCTTCCTAATCTATACATTTTTTATTTCCTCTTCCTGACTTAGTACATTAGGTAGGATTCCTAGTATGATATCAAAAAGCGGTGGTGAGAGGGAACATTCCTGCCTGGTTTTTGATCTTAGTGGGAACATTTCTAGTTTTTTATCATTAAGTGTGATGCTCTGTTGTAAATTTTTGGTAGATTTTTTTTATCAAGTTAAGGAAGTTTCCCTCTGTTTCTAGTTTGCTGAGAATTTTTATCACGAATGAGTGCTGAATTTTGTGAACGTTTTGTGAAATGCTTTCTGCATCTATTGATATATTCATGTGATTTTTTTATCTTTAGTCTGTTGGTGTGATGGGTTCCATCAGTGGATTTTCAAAGGTTAAACCAGCTTTGCATATCTGAGGTAAATCTCAATTGGTTGTGGTGTATAATCCTTTCTATAATTGTTGGATTTGAATTGCAAATATTTTTCTTAGGATTTTTGTAACTGTGTTCATGAGAGTTATTGGTCTCTAGTTTTCTTTTCTTATAAAAATGTCTTGTCTGATTTGGGCACTCGGGTGACTCTGATCTCATAGAATGAGTCAGAAAGTATTTTCTTTGATTAGGTATTAAAAAGATATTATACAGAATGGGTATAATTTATTTTTTGTGTTTTGTAGAGTTTGTCAGTGAATACATCTGGGAGTGGTACTTTCTGGTTTGGAAGGTTATTGATAATTGATTCAATTTCTTTAATAAATACAAGCTATTCAGATCATCTGTTTCTTCTTGTGTGAGATTTTCGCAGATTGTGACTTTCAAGGAAGCGTTTCATGTCATCTCAGCTATGAATTTGTGAAAATAGACTTGTTCAGAATATTCCTTTGCTTGTTTATATTCATGAGATCTCTGATGACCATTATTTTTTAAAATGTTTTTATTTATTTATTTTGAGAGAGAGAGAGAGAGCATGCATGCATGTGCACAAGTGGAGGAGGGGCAAAGAGAAAGAGAGAGAGAGAATCCCAAGCAGGATCCATTCTGACATGGGCTCCATCTTGCAAACTGTGAGATTATGACCTGAGCCAATATCAGGAGTCAGAAACCTAGCCGACTGAGCCACCCTGGTGCCTCATTTCTTATACTAGTAATTGTCTCTTCTCTCTGTTTTTCTTAGCTTGGCTAGAGGCTTATTGATTTTATTGATCTTTTTAAAAAATGAACTTTTGGTCTCGGTTTTATCTATCCATTTCTTGTATTCAGTTTAATTGATTTCTGCTCTAATTTGTAGTACTTATTTCCTTCTGAATAATGTGTATTTAATTTGCTCCTTTTTTCTAGTTTTCCAAACTGGAAGCGTATATTATTGATTTTAGATTTTGTTCCTTTTGAATATATTCATTCAATGTTATAAAATTCCCCATCAGCACTGATTTCACTATTTCCCACCAATTTTGATGATTTGTATTTTCAAGAGAAAGTTTTTCAGAATAATAAAAAAAATCAAGATCCAATTACATGCTATCTACAAAGAAATAAACTTTAGATTCAAAGATCCAAATAAATTGAACCAAATGGTGGAAGACGTTATATCAATTGTGTTTGTTTCCTATGGTTGATTCATAACAAATTATTGCAAGTGATTCAACACAATTATATTTATATATATAATATATATAGTGTATATATATTATATATATAATTATTATATATAATTACATACATATTTTAGTGTGTACATACACATATATGTGTATGTATATATGTGTATGTATATATATATATATACACACATGTATATAGTATATACATATACATATCTAGTGTTCATCCCAACAGGTGCCCTCCTCAGTGCCCATCACCCACTTTCCCCTCTCCCCCACCCCCCAATCAACCCTCAGTTTGTTCTCAGTATTTAAGAGTCTCTTATGGTTTGCCTCCTTCCCTCTCTGTAACTTTTTTCCCCCTTCCCCTCCCCCACTGGTCTTCTGTTAAGTTTCTCAGGATCCACATATGAGTGAAAACATACGCTATCTGTCTTTCTCTGCCTCACTTATTTCGCTTGACATAATGCCTTCCCTTTCCATCCACGTTGCTACCAATGGCCAGATTTCATTCTTTCTCATTGTCAAGTAGTATTCTACTGTATATATAAACCACATTTTATTTATGCATTTGTCAGTTGATGGATATTAGGTTCTTTCCATAATTTGACTATAGTTGAAAGTCCTGCTATAAACATTGGGGTACAAGTGCATCGGCACTCCTGTATCCCTTGGGTAAATTCCTAGCAGTGCTATTGCTGGGTCATAGAGTAGATCTGTTTTTTTTAATTTTTTGAGGAACCTCCACACTGTTTTCCAGAGTGGCTGCACCAGTCTGCATTCCCACCAACAGGGCAAGAGTGTTCCCATTTCTCCACATCCTCTTCAGCATCTATAGTCTCCTGATTTGTTCATTTTAGTCACTCTGACTGGCGTAAGGGGTATCTCAGTGTGATTTTGATTTGTATTTCCCTGATGAAGAGTGACGTTGAGCATCTTTTCATGTGCCTGTTGGCCATCTGGATGTCTTCTTTAGAGAAGTGTCTATTCATATTCTGCCCATTTCTTCACTGGATTATTTGTTTTTTGGGTGTGAAGTTTGGTGAGTTCTTTACAGATTTTGGATACTAGCCCTTTATCTGATACATCATTTGCAAATATCTTTTCCCATTCTGTCAGTTACCTTTTAGTTTTGTTGATTGTTTCCTTTGCAATGCAGAAGATTTTTATCTTCATGAGGTCCCAATAGTTCATTTTTGCTTTTAATTCCCTTTGCCTTTGGAGTTGTATCAAGTAAGAAATTGCTGTGGCTGAGGTCAGAGAGGTTTTTCCCTGCTTTCTCCTCTAGGGTTTTGATGGTTTCCTGTCTCACATTCAGGTCCTTCATCCATTTTGAGTTTATTTTTGTGAATGGTGTAAGAAAGTGGTCTAGTTTCATTCTTCTGCATGTTGCTGTCCAGTGCTCCCAGCACCATTTGTTAAAGAGACTGTCTTTTTTCCATTGGATATTCTTTCCTGCTTTGTCAAAGATTAGTTGGCCATACATTTGTGGGTCCAATTCTGGAGTCTCTATTCTATTCCATTGTCTTTGGATTGCTTGTTCTATCATTGAGAAGAATGCTGGTGCAATTTTGATTGGGATTGCATTGAATGTGTAGATTGCTTTGGGTAGTACTAACATTTTAACAATATTTATTCTTCCAATCCATGAGCATGGAATGTTTTTCCATTTCTTTGTATCTTCTTCAATTTCCTTCATAAGCTTTCTATAGTTTTCAGCATACAGATCTTTTACATCTTTGGTTAGGTTTATTCCTAGGTATTTTATGATTCTTGCTGCAATTGTGAATGAGATCAGTTTCTTTATTTGTTTTTCTGTTGCTTCATTATTGGTGTATAAAATGCAACTGATTTTGTACATTAATTTTGTATCCTACAACTTTGCTGAATTCATGTATCAGTTCTAGCAGACTTTTGGTGGAGTCTATCAGCTTTTCCGTGTATAGTATCATGTCATCTACAAAAAGTGAAAGCTTGACTTCATCTTTGCCAATTTTGATGCCTTTGATTTCATTTTGTTGTCTGATTGCTGATGCTAGAACTTCCGACACTATGTTAAACAACAGCAGTGAGAGTGGACATCCCTGTTGTGTTCCTGATCTCAGGCGGAAAGCTCTCAGTTTTTGCCCATTGAGGATGATATTAGCTGTGGGCTCTTCATAAAAGATTTTTATGACGTTTAAGTATGTTTCTTCTATCCCGACTTTCTTGAGGATCTTTATTAAGAAATGATGGTCTATTTTGTCAAATGCTTTTTTGGCATCTATTGACAGGATCATATGGTTCTTATCTTCTCTTTTATTAATGTGATGTATCACATTGATTGATTTGTGAATGTTGAACCAGCCCTGCAGCCCAGGAATGAATCCCACTTGATCATGGTGAATAATTCTTTTTATATGTTGTTGAATTTGATTTGCTAGTATCTTATTGAGAATTTTTGCATCCATATTCATCAGGGATATTGGCCTGTAGTTCTCTTTTTTTGCTGGGTCTCTGTCTGGTTTAGGAATCAAGGTAATGCTGGCTTCATAGAATGAGCCTGGAAGTTTTCCTTCTCTATTTTTTGGAACAGCTTGAGAAGGATAGGTATTATCTCTGCTTTAAATGTCTGGTAGAATTCCCCAGGGAAGCCATCTGGTCCTGGACTCTTATTTGTTGGGAGATTTTTGATAACTGATTCAATTCCTTCACTGGTTATGGTTCTATTCAAATTTTATATTTCTTCTAGTTTGAGTTTTGGAAGTGTGTGGGGGTTTAGGAACTTGTCCATTTCTTCCAGGTTGTCCAGTTTGTTGGCATATATTTTTTCATAGTATTCCCTGATAATTGCTTGTATTTATGAGGGATTGGTTGTAATAATTCCATTTTCATTCATGATTTTATCTATTTGGGTTATCTCCTTTTTCTTTTTGAGAAGCCTGGCTAGAGGTTTGTCAATTTTATTTATTTCTTCAAAAAACCAACTCTTGGTTTCATTGATCTGCTCTACAGATTTTTTAGATTCTATGTTGTTTATTTCTGCTCTGATCTTTGTTATTTCTCTTCTGCTTGCTTTGGGGTGTCTTTGCTGTTCTGCTTCTAGTTCCTTTAAGTGTGCCATTAGATTTTGTACTTGGGATTTTTCTTGTTTCTTGAGATAGGCCTGGATTGCAATGTATTTTCCTCTCAGGACTGCCTTTGCTGCATCCCAAAGCATCTGGATTGTTGTATTTTCATTTTCATTTGTTTCCATATATTTTTTAATTCCTTCTCTAATTGCCTGGCTGACCCACTCATTATTTAGTAGGATGTTCTTTAACCTCCATGCTTTTGGAGGTTTTCCAGACTTTTTCCTGTGGTCGATTTCAAGTTTCATTGCATTGTGGTCTGAAAGTGCACATGGTATGATCTCAATTCTTTTATACTTATTAAGGGTTGTTTTGTGACCCAGTATGTGATCTATCTTGGAGAATATTCCATGTGCACTCAAGAAGAAAGTATATTCTATTGCTTTGGGATGCAGAGTTCTAAATATTTCTGTCAAGTCCATCTGGTCCAATGTATTATTCAGGGCCATAGTTTCTTTACTGATTCTCTGTCTAGATGATCTATCCATTACTGTAAGTGGAGTATTAACGTTCCCTGCAATTACCACATTCTTATCAATAAGGTTGTTTATGTTTGTGATTAATTGTTTTATATATTTGGGGGCTTCTGAATTCAGTGCATAGACATTTATAATTGTTAGCTCTTCCTGATGGATAGACCCTGTAATTATTATATAATGCCCTTCTTCATCTCTTGTTATAGCCTTTAATTTAAAGTCTAGTTTGTCTGATATAAGTATGGCTGCTCCATCTTTCTTTTGACTTCCAGTAGCATGATAGATAGTTCTCCATTCCTTCACTTTCAATCTGAAGGTGCCCTCAGGTCTAAAAGGAATCTCTTATAGACAGAACATAGGTGGGTCTTGTTTTTTTAGTCCATTTACATTCAGTGTTATTATTGAAAGATATGGGTTTAGAGTCATCTCTAGGTTTCATGCTTGTAGTGGTGTCTCTGTTACTTTTTGTTCCTTACAACATTTCACTCACAGAGTCCCCCTTAAGATCTCTTGTAGGGATGGTTTAGTGGTGATGAATTCCTTCAGTTTTTGTTTGTTTGGGAAAATCTTTATCTCTCCTACTCTGAATGACAGACGTGCTGGGTAAAGGATTCTTGGCTGCATATTTTTTCTGTTCATCACATTTCCTGCCATTTCTTTCTGGCCTGCCAAGTTTCAGTAGATAGTTCTGCTACTACTCTTATGTGTCTCCCTTTGTATGCTAAGGCCTGTTTATCCCTAGCTGCTTTCAGAATTCTCTGTTTATCCTTGTATCTTGCCAGTTTCACTATGATATGTTGTGCAGAAAGTCGATTCAAGTTATGTTTGAAGGGAGTTCTCTGTGCCTCTTGGATTTCAATGCCTGTTTCCTTCCCCAGATCGGGGAAGTTCTCAGCTATGATTTGTTCAAGTACACCTACAGCCCCTTTCTCTCTCTTCTTCTTCTTC
The DNA here is from genome assembly GCF_007474595.2 of Lynx canadensis. NCBI lineage: Eukaryota > Metazoa > Chordata > Mammalia > Carnivora > Felidae > Lynx > Lynx canadensis. The sequence goes on along the minus strand of NC_044305.1, from coordinate 56,060,205 downwards.
TGGAATTCCTATGATACGGATATTGTTCCGTTTGATTACATCACTTAGTTCTCTAATTCTCCCCGCATATTCCTGTTTTTTCTTTAATCACTTTTTCTCAGCTTCCTCTATTTCCATAATTTTATCTTCTAATTCACCTATTCTACCTTCTGCCTCTTCAATCCGCACTGTGGCTGCCTCCATTTTATTTTGCACCTCATTTATAACATTTTTTAATTCATCATGACTATTTTTTAGTCCCTTGATCTCTGTAGCAATAGATTCTCTGCTGTCCTCTATGCTTTTTTTCAAGCCCAGCAGTTAATTTTATGACTATTATTCTAAATTCTTGTTCAGTTATATTGCTTAAGTCGGTTTTGATCAATTCCTTAGCTGTCGCTACTTCCTGGAATTTCTTTTAAGGAGAATTATTTCATGTCATCATTTTGACTGGTTTTCTGTCCCGTATGCATTTTAAAAGTTTGTTGTGTGCTCTGCATCTGCGAGCACTGCTATATTAAAGGAGGGTCATACATTGTCCATGGCCTAGCCCTTCAGGAGGTGTTTTTTTGGAGATTGTTACTTGCCCTCTGTTGTTGCGACTTTGGTTATTTTATTACCCTACTTGTAGTGTTATTTTGGAACCTCCATCAGGTGTGCTTTGATTTATTCCTTGGAGTAGCCCTGCATGGCCTGCTCCCACCAGGCCTCTTGGTGCACCAGCCCAGCTCCCGGCCTCGGCTCCAAATTTATTTTCTCACATTTCTGGAGGTCGGATGTCTGAAATAAGTTTCACTGAGCCAAAATAAAAGCATCAGAGAGGCTGCACTCCCAATGGAGGCAATCTAATCTAATCTAATCTTTGCCTCTTCCAGCTTCTGGTGGCTACTGACATTCTGTTGACTTTCGGTTATATAACTACTATTTATCCTTCTGTGGTCATATTGTCTCTTCCTCTTCTCTATATGTGTCTCTTCCTCTGTCTGTCAAACTTGTGATTGGATTTAAAGTTCTGCTTGTATAATCCATGATAATCTCCTTATGCCAAGTTTTATAACTTAATCATGTCTGCAAAGACCCTGTTTCTACTGAGATAACATTTAAACGTTTTAGGAATTAAGTCATGATATTTTGGGGTGATGATTAGTCTCCTATATGATGCAAGTACCTCCTATATGATGCAAATACCTACAACAGAAAGCTATGCTAAAGAGGTTTATTTTATAATTATAAGACAGTCAAGCATGAAGACAATATAATTATAAGTATATATGTACCTCACAACATAGCCCCAGATTGCATACAGCAGAATCTAACAGATTTGAAGGGAGAATTACACAATCAACAATAATATTTGGAAAATTTAATAATCCACTTTATTTATTTTCAAGTTTTTTTAATTTTTTTGAGAGAGAGGGAGAGAAAAAGAGAAAGAGAGAGAGAGAGAGAGAGAGAAAGCTTGAGTGGGGGGAGCAAAGGAATCTGCTTAAGAATCTTAAGCAGACTCCACACTCAGCACCGCACTCAGCTGACTGGGGGTTCAATCTCACTACCATGAGATAATGACCTAAGCCAAAATCAAAAGTTGGAGGCTTAACCAACTAAGCCACCCAAGTGCCCCTACTCTCCACTTTCAATTACTGGTGTAGCAACTAGGTAGAAGGTGAAAAATAAAATAGAAGACATAAACAGCACTATAACTAGTCCAAACAGACACCTTTGGACATTCTCACCAAGCACAATAAAATATACTTTCTTCTCAAGTGCACATGGGATGTTCTCCAGGATAGATCACATCCTAGATCATAAAGTAAAATTAAATAAATTAAAAATATTTGAACAAAGTATAGCCTCCAACTACAATTGAGTGAAATGGAAATGCATAATAGAAAAACTGGGAGAATTCACAAATATGCAAAAATTAAACAGCATACTCCTGAATGACAAAGGGATCAAGAAAGAAATGAGAAGATTAGAAACTTTTTAAAGATTAATTAAAATGAAAATATAGCATATCAATAGTTAAGCTCTCAACTAAAGCAGTTCTTACAGAAAAATTTATGCTGAAATTATAAAAGAAGAAAGATCTTCTTTTAAATAACTTAATTGTCCTCCTAAATGCCTTGAAAAAAAGAAGAGAAAAGTAAACTTAATGCAAGGAGAAGGGAGTGAATAGTAAAGATTAGAGAAGAAATTAATAAAATAAAGATTAGTAAGCAATAAAGATAATCAGTTAAACCAAATGTTGGTATTTTGAAAAGATAACAAAATTGGCAAACTTTTCGCCAGAATGTCCAAGACAAAAAGAAAGGCAGAGAGAGAGAGAGAGAGAAGTCTAAATATACAAATACCAGAAATAAAACATGAAGCATTACCAATAATATAGAATTAAAAGATTAGAGAGAAATAATATGAAAAACTATGTGCCAATAAATTTGATATTGAAGAGCAAATATAGGACAAATCCCTAGAAAGACACAACTGAAATTTAATGAAGAAAAAAATAGGAAATTTGAATTAAATTATTACAAGTATAAAGAAAAATTAGTAGCACGTTTACAAAGTCTTCTAAAAAGCAGAAAAGAAAGGATTAGTTCCCTCTTTGTTCTATGAGGCCCAAATTGACTGATATCAAAATCAAACAAAGTTATCACACGTAAAGAAAATTACAGACCTCTCACAAATATAGAAAAAAACTCTTATGAATGTAGATGTGAAAAACCTCAATGAATACTAGCAAACAGAATCCAGCAATACATAAAGAGTATTATACACAATATCTGTATAGTATTTAACCAAGGATTAGAAGATTGTTTTAACATTCAGAAATCAATTAATGTTTCAAGAATGAATCATGTTAGGTAAAGGAATAAGGAAGCCTGGTCGTAAGTTTGGTAGAATACTAGCTCTGTTGGAAAAGTTCACCTTTTCTTATCCTCTGCTGTAACATAGTTTGTGGAACAAGGCCTGACACATGCTTGGTGCTAAAGTAGTTGCTGAATAAATGACAAGGACGGTGCTAAATATAGTAGCCATTTATTTCTCTAAACTGTCACATCAGGTAAATATTATTAAACTCATGTTATAATAACCAAGATTCTAATTTGTCACAGAATATGTCTGTGAGATAGTAAGGGAAACTTCATGTGTCCTCATGGGTAGAACCAAAAACATGGAGGCAATGCAATTAACCAATGAGGATACCCTTCTGGGTATTCAAATGTAATTGGAGTAATAAGTTCCATCAGGTTATAAAAGCATATCATTAGGGTTGGATTTGTTTTTGTTGTTGTTGCTGTTGATTATCATTATTTTTTAAAATTATTATTATTATTATTATTTTGCCAGAATTGCAAAATCTGCAACAATCAAAAATAACTTTTGGGGTGCCTGGGTGGCTCAGGTCATGATCTCACGGTTCATGAGTTTGAGCCCCATGTCGGGCTCTGTGCTGACCGCTCAGAGCCTGGAGCCTGCTTTGGATTCTGTGTCTCCCTCTCTCTCTCTGCCCCTCCCCCACTCATGCTCTGTATCTCTCCACCTCTCAAAAATGAATAAACACTAAAAAAAATTTAAAAAGTAAATAATGTTTAAACAAAGTTTGGATCACTCAAATTTTTGTCAAATATGCATATTATAGACATTATGGACACCACTTTACTTTTCCAACATCCATTGCAGATCTCCTGTCTTCTTGGATCCTACTAACTGTTCATGGTTATTTAGATCTAAAGTTAGAAATCTACTTTCAAATTTCTTTTAGAAAAACTGTAATTCTAGGTGCACCTGGGTGGCTCAGTTGGTTAAGCATCTGACTCTTGATTTAGGCTCAGGTCATGATCTCAGAGACATTGAATAGATCCCTGAGTTGGGCTCTGTGCTGTGAAGCCTATTTAAGATTCTCATTCCCTCTTACTTTGCCCTTCCTCTGCTTGCATTCTCTCTTTCTCTCTCAAAAGAAAAGGAAAAGTAAGAAGAAAGAAAGAAAGAAAAAGAAAGGAAAGAAAAACTATAATTCTAGATATTCAAAATGGAAAAGAAAAATCATTCAGGATTTCAGTATATTCAGATCATGTATATTAGCAATCATTACTACTTTCATACTAACTGATTCATAAAAAATAAAAATAAATATAAAAATGAATACAAATAAATGTATAGGGATTGTGGATGTAAAAGGTATAAGACATATTCCAGAACATCAAGGAACTCTAAGTCTAGAGGGACTGTAGAAAGGGACCCAGAGTCCAAAAACACATAAGTCTCTAACAATAAAATAATCTAAATAATTAATGCAACCTCTTACTGAGACCAGCATTCTCATTTTATTAATTCCCTGGCAAGTGATCCAAGTGAAAAGCATCATTTCCTTATTTTTCTTTTTTTCCCTAAAATGAGTAGGATTTAGGATAGTGTAGCCTCTTGAGGTTGAACAGCTTTCTTTTAAGACTTATCTTACCTTACTGTTAAAGAGAAACATCCTTTCATCTCTGACTTATTGATTTTAGCTGAAAGTTATTTTGAATGAAAATATCTTATTTCTCTCTTTTTCTCCTTGTATTTCTCTTTGATGGCACTCTCCTTAGTAAAGTTCTCACCTGGTCCTCAAATGAAAATAAGATTAACTAATTCATGAAGTTAACAGTCACCTGGTATTACATGCCCAAAACTAACCCACTGGGTTAAAATTAAGGAAAATAACAGAATGCATCAAAGGTAGCAAAAATTTATAAATATGTCCAAAGTTTTTAAAATGACAAATATTAAGCTATGTTTTTATGAACAGGAGAATGAAAGAACATTCTATGCCACGCAATTGTTAATGCACATATAAAGCATTTTCTTACTTTCTCATACGTCAATAGTCCAATTACACGTAACCCCCATAAACTATGTATTCAAATTGCACATAAACCCCATAAACTATGTATTCTATATGTCTATCCACCTATTATCTAAGGTTAGCAAAACTCATGTCCATTTCATGTTATATCGAAGCACATTTCCCCCCAAAGACTTCTCTAAATCAATGATAAAAGCAGTGTTGTAATATTTATTAAACATATGTGCTTTATTGACATCTACTGATGAACAAAATGAAGAGCAGTCATCCTTAAAGGGCAAATGTATCTTAATGATTGTCATGACGGTATTAATAGCATGTCTTTAATGATAATATTTGCTGTTCCAAAATCAAGGCAACTCACAAAATAATGCTCAAAAAAAGCATTAGAAAATGAAGATATAGTATACCAAATCCACATAATTTATTTCATGTTCTCATTGTTTAATCACCATCCCCAGAATGTCCATTTAGACATATTTTTGAAATGGTACTTAAAGTTAAATCATGTCTTATTGATATCGGGCAAACAAGTTACTTCCTATTTCTGTAACATGAATAAATGGACATTGAGGATTAGTATTAGGCATTTTGGAATCTGTTTCAAAGGGATCATTTTTTCTTTTCTTCTTTAAGGAGTCGATAGTGTTAAATATTTGTATTTTCAGATTTTTCAAGCAAAATGAAATAGAAGTAAGATCACTACACCTGATATTAGGAAGTATAGCCATGTGATTTTAGTAATTGAAATGGAAATAGCATTGAAACGCAATTGGAGGAAATTTCACTGTGGAATTGAGAATGGCCAACTTTTCCCATAATTTTAGTTCTCTCTTTCCATGAGAATAGTCACTACTATTTTTTAATATATTTTTAATGTATATTTATTTTTGAGGGAGAGAGAGAGAGAGAGATCAGGGGAGGGGCAGAGAGGGAGGGAGACACAGAATCCAAAGCAGGCTCCAGGCTCTGAGCTGTCAGCACAGAGCCCGATGCGAGGCTCGAACCCACACACCGTGAGATCACGACCTGAGCCGAAGTCAGACACTTAACCGACTGAGCCACCCAGGGGCCCCTAGTCACTACTTTTATTACAAACCTCAGTGTTATGTGTCCGTTAGACTGGGCCCCTACAATATATAACACTAGGTGCCATTATCGTTTCATTCCAGTTTTCAGCTACTAGATTTCTTTTTTTTTAAATTTTTTTTTTTTCAACGTTTATTTATTTTTGGGACAGAGAGAGACAGAGCATGAACGGGGGAGGGGCAGAGAGAGAGGGAGACATAGAATCGGAAACAGGCTCCAGGCTCTGAGCCATCAGCCCAGAGCCTGACGCCGGGCTCGAACTCACAGACCGCGAGATCGTGACCTGGCTGAAGTCGGACGCTTAACCGACTGCGCCACCCAGGCGCCCCTCAGCTACTAGATTTCCATAAGCAGAACTTCGGAAGAGAGAAGAACGAATAGCACATCTTATACCTAAAAAAAAAACGGTCTATCTTTTCTTCCGTTGTAAGTAACAATAACCATTTGCAAAGTCTGTCCTGCTTGAACCTGTGAGATGTTACAGTCATTGCCTCCCGTAAATATCCCATGTATTGAAATAGGCACCAAGTCCACTGTCCACTGTATAGATGAAAAACACTCCTTTTCATAGAGTTTAAGTAAGTTCGATGAAGTCACACAGCTAGTAATGCCAGGATTCAAACCTAGCACATCCTCCCTCGGAAAACCTGTACATTGTAAACATTCTTCCTCTCCTATTTTGCCATGAGATTCAGATTTGTGTTTATGTACATCTGGGGGTGGAAGCAAGCTCATCAAATAGACGGCAAATGTGTAACTTGGAGGCATGTTATTAACCTCTCTGTTCTAATCCCCTCTTCTGTGGGCAGATGAGCTCTGAGCTCCAGCTCAGGATAATGTGTTGTCAGGATAATATTAGTTAGCACCTGCTCTACTCTTAGGACAGTCTGTGACATAGAGGAACCATTCTATAAAAAATATTAGCGATTCTTCTTACCATTACTACCCCCCCCTTCACACACACACATACACATAGACATACACATACACATACACATGGCTCGCACAGCACACAGCATTCTAGATTGCAGAATTTAGAATTAGCCCTCCTGGCTTTAAAGGATTTACTTCTTTTTTTGATGTTTATTTATGTATTTTGAGAGAGAAAGAGAGGGAGCATAAGTAGAGGATGGGCAGAGAGAGAGAGAAAGAGAGAGAGAGAGAGAGAATCCCAAGCAGGCATGCTGTCACACAGAACCCGGGGCAGGGCTCGATTTCACGAACCCTGAGATCATGACCTGAGCTGAAATCAAAAGTTGGATGCTTAACCAACTAAGCCACCCAGGTGCCCCTAAAGTCTTTAATTCTGACTCCAGTAAGTTTTTATTTAAATTCCAGTTACTTAACATACAGTATAATATTTGTTTCCGGTATACAATATAGTGGATCAACACTTTATGCATCACCTGGTGCTCATCACAAGTGCACTCCTTAATCCCCATCACCTGTTTCACACATCCCTCAACTCCACTCCCTTCTGGTAACCACCAGTGTGTTCTCTATAGTGAAGAGGCTGTGTTGTGATTTCTCTCTCTCTCTTTTTTTCCCCTTTGCATGTTTGCTTTGTTTCTTAAATTCCACATATGAAGGAAATCACCTATTTCCGACTGGCTTATTCCTCTTAGCATCATACTCTCTAGTTCTGTCCAAGTCATTGCAAATGACAAGATATAATTTTTTGATGGTTAAGTAATATTCCAATATATATGTATGTATAAAACATCTTCTTTATCCATTCATCAACTGATGGACATTTAGGCTATTTCCATGATTTGGCTATTGCAGATAATGCTGCTATAAACATATGGGTGCAAATATCCCTTTGAATTAGTATTTTATTCTTTGGGTACTTGGTAATGTGATTGCTGGATATTGGAGTGGTTCTATTTTTAATTTTTTGTGGAATCTCTATGCTGTTTTCCAGAGTGGCTGCACCTGTTTGCAATCCCATTAACAGTGCAAGAGGGTTCCCCTTTCTCCACATCCTCACCAACACCTGTCACTTCTTGTGTTGTTGATATTAGCCATTGTGATAGGTGTGACATAATATCTCATTGTAGTTTTGATTTGTATTTCCCTGATGATGAGTGATGTTGAGCATCTTTTCATGTACCTCTTGGCCATCTGGATGTCTGCTTTGGAAAAATGTCTATTCATGTCTTCTGTCCACTTTTTTAATTGGATTATTCATTTTGGGGGTATAGATTTTGGTAAGTTCTTTATATATTTTGGATACTAACCCTTTACAGGATATGCCATTTACAAGTATCTTCTCCCATTCAGTAGGTTGCCATTTCGTTTTGTTGATTATTTCCTTGTCTGTGTGCGAGCTTTCTATTCAAATGTAATCCCAATAGTATATTTTTGCTTTTGTTTCCCTTGCCCCAAGGGACATACATATCTAGAAAGAAGTTGCTATGGCTGATATCAAAGAGTTTATTGCCTGTGCACTTCTTTAGAATTTTTATGATTTCTTGTCTTACATTTAGGTTTTTAATCCATTTTTAATTTCTGTGACTTTCAAGGGGGGGGAACTTAACCTCTCTCCAACTCAATTTAGTCATCTGTGAAACAGTTAAATTAGTAGTATGTACTTCATAGAGGTTATGCATATTACATGAGATTATTTATACAAACTGTATTTGTATAGTATTTGGCATTTAAGAAAACATTCACAGCTCCTATCCCTGATTCACTTCAGCTTATTAAAATGAGACTTTTTTCTATATGTACTTTCTTAGTCAATGATGAGCAGAGGAAGGTAAAGTGTCTTTTATACAGCAAAGCAGAAGTCATTGTTACTGCTGAAAATATAACAACACTCTAATTCACACTACCTCTTCCTTGGCCTTTCTTGGATCAGTCTAACATTGAGGTCAGGTTTGGTCCCTCTGCTCTGTGCTATGAACTTGTCTGTGTTTGACAAGCGTTTTAATAGAAAACTAATGACCTAAGTGTATTTGTTCCCCAATGCCAGCGGTTAGTTAGCTCTGACCCTATTCTTGTTTATCTTAGTTTGTATTACATCATCTCCACCAACCAATCAGAGACAAGGGAATCTGTAAGTGGTTTTGCAACACTCAGTTGTACATTACATTTATATTTCTCCTTAAAGACAGAAAATGCTTTAAGTGGGCAAGGTAAGGAACCAAATGCATGGAAGACAAGAAGACCAGATTATATAAATATAACTCATTATTTCTTTAGAGGAGAGAATTAAAACAATTTATTGTACTCTACATATAATAAGATGGTAACTCATACATAGTCTTGAGTCAAGAAAAACTAAAGAAGTTCTCACTAAATTAAAAAAATTATTTACAAATCATCGTTTCATGAAATTACTTTTGCAAGTAGATGGTCATCTACTGTATTTTCTATCTCACCCTCTTTTCCATGACTAGTTGGAAGTAACTAAAATTTGTGGCAAACTTAGATGTGTTCACTATTTGACAGCCATCTCTGAAAGGCATTTGCAAAATTATTCCTTGTTTTTGTGTCTGTTAAATTACAGTTTTCACTGAACATTACCTAATGGTAATCCTCTACACTCTATAAACTTGTAACAATTCTTCATGAGCTAACACCTCATTAAACCAGTGTCTTGATTCAGAATAGTGCATAATTCAAAACAACTGCTACTCCCTAGCCAAATAAAAATTCTAATATTATCAAACAAAATATCAGGAAATCCAAACTGGCTAATTAAAGTAATTTTTTTGGGTCCTTTGCATTTTGATTTTAATAAGGTTTTATAAAACTGATCTTGCATATTTCTACCACAGAGATCCAAATCCCTCCCTATAAACCTCTTCAAGACATATATTAATAATCTGGAGGATACTGTACAAAATTATCCTGACAACATAAATTGTCTTGTGTTCTCACTTACACATATACATATATATCTGTATAATATGTATATCTGTATAAATGATATATATGTATATATGTATATCTGTGGGCATGTATAAATAATAAATATTTTTAATGTTAGAGTCTGCACGGGTCCAAGCAGCAGGGGTCTCAGAAGTGTGGGGTTTTGAAACACAGTCCCATCTGAGATAAAACTCTGAAGGGAGGTGCCGCCTGGTAGGCAGATGGCTTGAACACAGAAAGGGTAGAACCGGGGAGTTTTTGGAGGCCTGAGACAAAGGAGGAATGCTTGACTGTGGGTGGCTGGGAGCACCTAGTTCCTGTGCCAGAGACTAGGGAGCTGGGTAAATCCATTTCCCCCTCTTCAGGGCACACGCATGTGTGCCACACTGATCCACCCCAGTAATCTAAGCAGTGCCATCTAGTGGAGAACAGAGCCATTACACCAAGTCCCCCCAACTGTGCCCTCCAAGCATACCCCCTAGAAGAACAGCACAATTCCCTCCACCTGCTTAGTGTATGGACTATAGAGTGCTTCATAGTTTCAGTTCTAGGGGAAATTGGATGTAACTTCATTCAGGTTTTATTCTGTTTGCTGGTTCATTTATTCGTGTTTTTTTTTTTTTTTGCTTCTGTTTTTGTTAAACAAGTTTTTTTCCCCTTCTTTTCTTTTTCTTAGATACAGAAAGAGAAAAATTTATTTCTGTTTTCCTTTTTTATCTTTTAAATTTTTTGAGATTATTTTTAACTTTATTTTTATTTTTTTAAATTTCTTATTCTATGTCATTTTCTTTACTTCATTTTATTCTATTTTGTTGTATAATTTTTTTTTATTTTTAAAATGTTTTTACTTTGTTTTCTTTTTTCCCTTTTTTCTCCATCAAGTTTCATTCAACAAGCAAACCAAAACACACCTAGGCTCTAGCTTCCTTTATTCGATTTTTTGTTTTGTTTTTAATTTTTAATTTTATTAGTTTTTCTTCCACCAAAGGACATAACAAAGGAATTCACCCCAAAAGAAAGAACAGGAAGAAATGACAGCCAGGGCCTTAATCATACAGATAAAAGCAAGATGTCTAAACTAGAACTTAGAACCATGATAATAAAAATGCTAGCTGGAATTGAAAAAAAACATAGAATCCCTTTCTGTGGAGATAAAAGAAGCAAAATCTAGTCAGGATGAAATTAAAAATGCTATAACCAAGATGCAATCTTGAATGGATGCCACAATGGCAAGGATGGACAAAGCAGAGCAGTGTATCAGCAATATGGAAGATAAAATTATGGAGAATAAGGAAACAGAAGAAAGAGGGAAACAAGGGAAAAGATCACGATACAAGACTTAGAGAACTTAACGACTTATTAAAAAGGAATAACATACGAAACATAGGAGTCCCAGAAGATGAAAAGAGAGAAAAAAGGGCAGAAGTTTTATGTGAGCAAATTATAGTGGAAAACTTTTCTAATCTGGGGAAGGACACAGACATAAAATCCAAGAAGCACAGAGAACTGCCATTAGATTCAACAAAAACTGACCATCACCAAGGCATATCATAGTGAAATTCACAAGATACACAGACAAGGAAAGAATTATGAAATCAGCAAGGGGGATAAAATCCTTAACCTATAAAGGAAGACAGATCAGGTTCACAGCAGACCTATCCACAAAAACTTGGCAGGCTGGAAAAGAATGGCAGAATATATTCAATGTGCTGAATTGGAAAAATATGCAGCTAAGAATTCTTCATTCAGCAAGGCTGTCATTCAAAATAGAAGGAGAGATAAAGAGTTTCCTAGACAAACAAAAATTAAGGAGTTCATGACCAGTAAACTAGTCCTGTAAGAAATTTTAAGGGAGACTCTTTGAGTGAAGAAAAGACAAAACAAACAAAAAAGACCAAAAGCAACAAAGGCTAGAAAAGACCAGAGAACATAATTAGAAACACCAACTCTACACTCAACACAATGGCACTAAATTCATCTTTCAGTACTCCAAATGTCAATGGATGTTCCAATCAAAAGACATAGCATATCAGAATGGATACAAAAACCAGGCCCATCTATATGCTGCTTACAAGACACTCATTTTAGACCTAAAGACATCTGCAGATTGAAAGTAAGGGAATGGAGAACCATCTATCATGCTAATGGCCATCAAAAGAAAGCTGGAATAGCCATACTTCCATTAGGTAAACTAGCTTTTAAAGTAAAGACTGTAAAAAGAGATGAAGAAGGGCATTATATCATAATTAAGGGATCTACCCACCAAGAGGATCCAAAAATTGTAAATATTTATTCCCCCAATATGAGAGCACCCAAATATATAAATCAATTAATCATGAACACAAAGAAAATCATTGATAATAATAGCATAATAGTAGGGGACCTTAACATGCCACTTACAACAGTGGACAGATCATGTGATCAGAAAGTCAATGAGGAAACAATGGCTTTGAATTACATACTGGACCAGACAAACTTAGCAGACATATTCAGAACATTTCTAAAGCAGCAGAATACACATTCTTCTTGAGTGCACATGGAACATTCTCCAGAATAGATCACATACTGGGTTACAAATCAACCCTCAATGAGTTCAAAAGGATAGACATCATACCTTGCATATTTTCCGACCACAATGCCATAAAACTTGAAATCGATCACAAGAAAAACATTGGAAAGACCATGAATACTTGGATATTAAAAAACATCCATACTAAGGAATGAATGGGTTAACCAAGAAATTAAGGGGAAATTAAAAATTACATGGAAGCTGATGGAAATGAAAACACAACAGCCCAAAACCTCTTGGATGCAGCAAAGGTGGTCATAAGAGGGAACTATATAGCAATCCAGGCCTTCCTAAAAAAGGAAGAAAGGTCTCAAATACACAACCTAACCTTATACCTAAAAAGCTGGAGAAAGAACAGCAAATAAAACTCAAAACTAATACAAGAAGGGAATCAATTATATCAAAATTAAAAAAAAAACAAACAAACAAACAGTGAAACAGATCAATGAAACCAAAGCTGGCTCTTTGAAAGAACTAATAAAATTGATAAACCGTTAGCCAGAATTATCAAAAAGAAAAAGGAAAGGACCCAAATAATGAAATCATAAATTAAAGATGAGAGACTACAACCAACACTGCAGAAATACAAACAATAATAAGATAATTTTATGAACAATTACATGCCAACAAATTTGGCAATCTGGAAGAAATGGAAAAATTCCTAGAAACATATAAACTAGCAAAACTGAAAAAGGAAGAAATAGAAAATTTGAACAGACCCATAACCAGTAAAGAAATTGAATTAATAATCAAAAATGTCCCAACAAACAACAGTTGAGGGCTGAATGGCTTCCTAAGGGAATTCTACCAAACATTTAAAGAAGAGTTAACACCTATTCTTTCTGAAGCTGTTCCAAAAAATAGAAATGGAAGCAAAATTCCCAAACTCATTTATCAAAACCAGTATTACCTGGATTCCAAAATCAGACAGAGACCCTACTAAAAAGGAGAACTACAGACCCGTTTCCCTGATGAACATGGATGCAAAAATTCTCAGCAAGCTACTAGGAAACCAGATTCAACAATACATTAAAAGAATTATTCACCACAACCAAGTGGGATTTATTCCTGGGATGCAGGGCTGGTTCAATATCCAGAGATCAATCAATGTGATACATCACATTAATGAAACAAAGGATAAGAATCACATGACCTCTCAATAGATGCATAAAAAGCATTTGACAAAATACAGCATGCTTTCTTGATAAAAACACCCAACAAAGTAGGGATAGAAGGGCCATACCTCAAGAACATAAATGTCACATATGAAAGACCTACTGCTAATATCATCCTCAATGGGGAAAACCTGAGAGCTTTCCCCCTAAAGTCAGGAACACAACAAGGATGTCACCTCTCACTAATATTATTCAGCATAGTGTTGTAAGTCCTAGCCTTAGCAATCAGACAACACGAAGAAATAAAAGTCATCCAAATTGGCAAGGAGTTAGTCAATCTTGCACTTTCATAGACAACATGATACTGTAAGCCCAAAGACTCTACCAAAAAAACGCTAGGACGGATACACGAATTCAGCAAAGTCGCAGGATATAAAATCAATGTACAGAAATCAGTTGCATTTCTATACACCAATTGAAGCCGCAGGAAGAAAAATCAAGGAACCAATCCCATTTACAACTGCTCCCCAAACTATAAAATACCTAGGAAGAAACCTAACCAAAAACGTGAAAAATCTGTACACTGAAAACTATAGAAAGCTTATGAAAGAAAGTGAAGACCCACAGAAATGAATAAACATTCCATGCTCATGGATTGGAAAAATAAATATTGTTAAAATGTTGATAGTACCCAAAGCAATCTACATATTCAATGAAATCCCTATCAAAATAACACCAGCACTCTTCACAGAGCTAGAACAAACAATTCTAAAATTTGTATGGAACTCCATAAGATCCCAAATAGCCAAAGAAATCCTGAAAAAGAAAACCAAAGGTGGACTTCAAGCTGTATTACAAAGCTGTAATCATCAAGACAGTGGTACTGGCACAGAAACAGACACGTAGATCAATGGAACAGAATAGAGAACCCAGAAACGGACCCACAAACTTATGGCCAACTAATCTTTGACAAAGCAGGAAAGAATATCCAATGGAATAAAGAGATTCTCTTCAGCAAGTGGTGCTGGGAAAACTGGACAGTGGCATGCAGAAGAGTGAACCTGGACCACTTTCTTACACCATACACAAAAATAAACTCAAAATGGATGAAAGACTTAAAGGTAAGACAGGAAGCCATCAAAATCCTCGAGAAGAAAGCAGGCAACCACCTCTTTGACCCCAGCCATGCAACTTCTTACTTGACATGTCTCTGTTGGCAAGAGAAACAAAAGCAAAAATGAACTATTTAGACCCATCAAGATAAAACCTTCTGCACAGTGAAGGAAACAATGAGCCAAACTAAAAGGCAACCAACAGAATGGGAGAAGATATTTGCAAATGACATATCAGAAAAAGGGTTAGTATTCAACATCTACAAAAAAAAAAAAAAAACAAACTTCTCAAACTCAGGACCCAAAAAACAAGTAATTCAGTGAAAAAAAATGAGCAAAAGACATGAATAGACACTTTTCTAAGAAGATATCCTGGTAGCTGACACGTGCAAAAATGTTCAACATCACTCATCATCAGGAAAATATAAATCAAAACCACAACGAGATACCACCTAACACCTGTCAGAACGACTGAAAGTAACAACTTAGGCAACAACAGATGTTGGCGAGGATGCAGAGAAAGAGGATCTCTTTTGCATTGTTGGTGGCAATGCATGCTGGTGAAGCCAATCTGGAAAACAGTATGGAGACTCCTCAAAAAAAATTAAAAATAGAACTACCCTACAATCCTGCAATTCCACTACTAGGTATTTATCCAAAGGTACAGGCGTGCTGATTCAAAGAGGCACATGCACCCCAATGTTTATAGCAGCACTATGGACAAGAGCCACATATGGAAAGAGCCCAAATATCCATTGACTGATGAATGGATAAAGAAGGTGTGGCATATCCATTGACTGATGAATGGATAAAGAAGGTATGAGTGTATATATATATATATATATATATATATATGTATATATATATATATACTCAGCGACCAAAAAGAATGAAATCTTACCATTTGCAACAATGTGAATAGAACTAGAGTGTATTATGCTAAGTGAAATAAGTCAGAGAAAGACAAAAATATCATTGACTTAACTTATATGTGGAATTTAATATACCAAACAGATGAACATAGGGAAGGGAAGCAAAAATAATTTAAAAACAGACAGGGAAACAAATCATAAGAGACTCTTAAATACAGAGAACAAACTGAGGGTTGCTGGTGGAGTGTTGGGTGAAGGGATAAGCTAAATGGACAATGGACATTAAGGAGGACACTTGTTGAGATGAGCACTGGGCGTTATATGTAAGGGATGAATCACTAAATTCTATTCCTGAAATTATTATTACACTATATGTTAACTAACTTGGATTTAAATTAAAAAAAAAAACTTAATTGCTATTAAAATACTCCTCCCCTTTTCAACTATATACCTGTTTGAGACTAAATTTTCTTCCTGTACTATAACCAACATCACAGATTGCAATACTGAATGCAGGAAAAGATCTATCCTGACTTCAATCAGGGCAGACATTAACACGATTTGCAACAACGAAAAAACAACGCTACTCATCTCCCTGAATTATTTTGCTTTGGAACATATACTTATTTTTTGTATAAATATATGACTTATGTAAACATGTAGTGGGTTTATCATTGTTATTATAAGTGAATTACTAAGTGTTTTTAAATAGTTTAATGTCTAAAAGAATAAATATTAATTAAAAAAGAAAAAAAACAAAAATTAAGTCAGACTATACACAATTCTCTGAATTTTGCTTTTTACACTCAATATTTTCTTTTCACACTCATAAATAACAATTTGTGCCTAATCACTTCTTTTGAATTCTGAATATCATTTCATGCTATTGATATACTATAAACAGTACAATAGATTACAATGCCCATTTAACTTTTTGACTTCAAAGAACTTTCTTTCTATAATAACATAGAGACCCACAACAGTGGGTTTTGCTTTCCAAACATATTGTAACACTAAAAAATAATCATATCAAATCATAACACTTTCTGTTAGCACTAGCAATGTTTCATGTTCCCCAAACACCCCTACCAGTTTTGGGAGTTTGGCTTTCCTGTGTGTGTGTGTGCGTGCGTGTGTGTGTGTGTGTTTCTGTTTTCTGTTTTTGTTTGTTTGTTTTTGTTTTGCTGGTCTCTAGTAAGGAAAAAAAATGATGATGTATTATTTCATTACTTTGAAGATCCATGCCTACTGGTATGGGTTTGTTCTTCTGTGCATATATGAATATCCCTTACCCATTTTTCTATTGGATACATTTTGTTTATTTTAAAAGCTTTCTGTCATAGATATCAGCCTTTTATCCTTTATGTTATCTTTTAAAACTTATTATTTGTCCTTGCTATTGAATTTTGGTAGGGAAATACCTTCTAGAGGTTGTCTTGGGTTTTTAGTTTCAATTAGAAAGTTTTTCCCACTATCCGCACCTTGATTAAGCAAGTATTCTTTTAGAATTGTTCACAAGGGGTTTCACTTTCTCCTTTTTCTGATACAGGAGGATTTAGTGAATCTACAACGCATTTTTAAATGGTGTAGTATATGAAGAGAGTTTCATCTTCTTCCAGGCAGATGCTCAGATGTGTCAGCTTTGTGAATTACATAGTTTTGTTCTAAATTTAGTGTCTTCCCCCCTTGCTTAGAAAAGAGGTAATGGCAACAACCTGGGTACCTCAGTCAGTCGAGCATCCGACTATTTATTTTGGCTTGGGTCATGATCTCAGGGTCATGGATTGAGCCCTGCTCTGGGTTCCACACTGAGCGTGGAGTCTGCCGGCGATTCTCTCCCTTTTCTTTTGCCCCTCTCCCATGCTCACACCCTATCTTTATCTCTCAATAAATAAATAAATAAATAATAAAAGAGTTAATGGCTCAGGAGTCTAGGGGCAAGACAGACTGAGTTATAATGGTACACTCTTTCTCTGTAGCTTTCTACTGCGCAATAAGTTGCTTATGGGTTCTAAATTTTGATTTCCTTATTATTGAAATGGTTCCAGTGATACATCTTTTTTTTTAAGGTTTTAAAAAATTTTATTTATTTCGAGGGGGGAGGGGCAGAGAGAGGGAGACAGCTCCATGCTCCCACCTGTCAGCACAGACCCTGACGCAGGGCTCGAACTCATGAACCGTGAGATCATGACCCGAGCCAAAGTTGGATGCTTAATCAACTGAGCCACCCAGGTGTTCTCCTCCACTGATACTTCTTAATGTTGCTGTGAATATTAGATCGGATATTACACGGAGTTAGCACCAAGTTAGCACTCAGCCTTATACACAGTTGTTCAATATATGCTAACTCTAATCATTTACTCTTTATCACCATGAACATCATCTGCTTATGCCTAATATTACCAGTAAGCAGCTAAAATGCTGAAACAAATAAATTGAATAATTTCATTATCCCATGGTGACCTGTGATGCACTGTGGGATCGTGTGTATTAAATTTGGAGGAAATAACTCCCTTTTGCAAAATGCCCAACTTCACTCTAAAGAAAAGTCAAGCCATGTCACATTTGTGGATTCTCCTGACCATATTTGTTCAGAAAGGGCTAATCTCCCAGCCGCAACTGGCTAAGGCTATCCCAATGTTCCCAAGGTTATCCTACTGTTTCCCAAACTATCTTACTATTAAAGATATCCATACATCCTTAAGGTTATACCAGTGTTCCTAAGGCTATTTTACTGTCTATAAGCTGCCCAATGATTGATGGAACTATCTCGCTGTTCATAAGGCTATTTTTTTGTTCATAAGCCAAACCAAAGGTTTTCAAGGCTATCCACACGTTTCCAAAGTTATCCAAATCTGAAGACTATCTCATCTCATTGTTCCTAAGCCTATCCTAACGTCATAGGCAAACACGTTTTGTCTTAGTGATGAACATAAATCCACTTTAAACAACTCTCCAAGATACGTGTATTACCTGTAAACAGTGAACGCTGAGAACACTGAAGAAAGAAGTAGAAGAAAATATTGCCCCAAGTAAAATTCAACCCACAGCTAAGTTTTCAATTAGCCTCTACAAACATGCTTTTAAAACTTACAATATGCTTGCAGTTCAATAGCTATGCCCGTGACTCTGGTTCCTTATACGCAGTGAGGGAGGAGTTCATCATTCAAGCTTCTGGTAAAAAAGCAAAAATACCTTTTCTCACCAAACTATCCCAGATGGCAACTCTCCCTGCAATTGCAGCAGGGAGAATCTCAGAAAATCAGGTCGGGCTTTCCCTCAGTTGTAGGCTCATTAATGTCTTTCCTGGATGAGGCCTGGGGTCCAGCTTTAGTTAGAGGTCAGTTAAGGTTTGTGGATTATACTAGCCAAGTCAGTAGATATGCCCAAGGGACACAAAGCAGAATCTCGGGTTAAGATTTTTACAGAGGCCAAAACTTGCGTTTGGAGTGGACAAAAAGAGTGTGTTCTGAAGCCCGTGAACACTCCCTCAGGATGTTTGACATCTGTTTGCTATTCACTCCCATAGACTGACAGCTTTTCAAAGGCTGTTGCAGCTCTCAGACCTCTGTTCCATGCTCTTTGTTCAGGCAAAATTTCAGTTGACTTCTGAACCCCTATAGGGTCCCTGTTCCTGAATGGAAACGTAGGCTTTCTCTGGATAGTTCCATTTGTGGACATTTCCATTTATGCGCTTTGGTAGCAATTGCATCTGGTGTGGGGGGGATGGACTTGATAAGTAAACGTGTCACTGTCAGAGCGCTCAAATCACAGTGCGAAATGACCACGTGGTGAGCCCAAAGATTGCTCACACCATCCATCTGCTTAATCATACAGAGAAAGTCATATCTCCGCTTCAGGACCCATAGAGGAATTTCTCACCTTACTACCTAAAATAGTTTACACTAAATTCTTCTCTTAAGGGTTTTCAAATCAAATATCATTTTCAGAAACAAAATGTTCTGGGGGCGCCTGGGTGGCTCAGTCGGTTAAACGTCCGACTTCGGCTCAGCTCACGATCTCGTGGTTTGTGAGTTCAAGGCCCGTGTCCGGGCTCTGGGCTGACAGCTCGGAGCCTGGAACCTGCTTCGGATTCTGCGTCTCCGTCTCTCTCTGTCCCTCCCCCACTTGCGCTCTGTCTCTGTCTATCAAAAATAAATAAAATGTGAAAAAAAATTAATTAAAAAGAAAGAAACAAAATGTTCTGGTAAAGTAAACCCTTCAAATGACTCAATCTAGTTGAGACGACATGATACACAATATAAAATGCACACAATATAAAATCAATAGCTCTCAAAATGCACAGAATTGACAGACTTTTTCTAGATGTTTCTCAGAAAGAGGGCATTAAAAGAGGGCATTTAGTAAAGTAGGAGACTAACATGCAATTGTTTGTGTTAGATATTGCTCTGCGCAAGCCTCTTAAAGTAATGCATTATGCTTTTGCTTATAAGAGATCAATAAGTAATAGTTCTATTTTACCATTTCACATGCCTTTATGGGCAATAACAATTATGGGCTTCTTCACATGATCGTATTTAAATACAAACAACTTAGTGTTTGGGGACTTGTGTACAGTATTATAGCGAAATGAATGCTCTCACTGGACTTAATGAAATCTACACTTGCACATGCCTGGGAAATCATTACAAACGAGGTGAGCACAAACAAAGCAAAGCACAATTATTAGGTTTATTTCCTAAAATACAATTAGTTCATCTAAAAGTCATAGACGTGGTAACCCTGCCATAACAACTTCTCCAAAATACACCTCCTTTATACATTAATAAAGGTGGCCTTTCATTCTGTGTGTGTGTGTGTGTGTGTGTGTGTGTGTGTGTGTTTCTTTCCTGTGGCTTTACCAATATTTGAAACCTCACATTTGTTCTGACCTTGACTTCATGAAGTGCTTTCTGTGTTGCAATGCGTGGATCCATCAGTTTTTGACTTAAGGCTTTGGAAGGAGATGTGAAATGGTGAACAAATCGATTTGGGGAGTGTGCATATTACAGCCAGCCTACGTCATCCTTGGGAATAGTCAGTCTTAAGAGTATGTGAACAATTCATGCAAATGGAGCACCCCACTCCTGAGTGGATCCTATTCCATGAAATGTGTTTTTTTTTTTCCCCTACTGCAGATATTGGCTGGCTTAGGCCTCAAATTCCTTAGTGCAAAATTAAAATTTTCAGATATAGCATTTGCATTTTCTCTACCACTCAGCCTTGTTTTAATAGCTTGGCAGATTTCTAGTTCAAGATGGTAAACAATGCACCCACATCTATATCTTCTTTCAAAAATCATATTAAAAGGATATATTTCACACATGTACTATGGCCATGCATATCTATGTTATAATATATACTCAGCTATATGCCATACCAAAGACCTAGTGAAAAATAAGACATGTTTTAGCAGAATGGAAAATACGCGGAATTCCCCAAAAAGCAAAATACTTAATACATTCATATTTGTCAACAGTATAGAGCTGTGAAAATCCATGGTCCAAATCACTGATGGTAGGTGTTTTTCTTTCCAATGGAGGTCCAGAGAAGAACTGATCTAAAGTCAAAAAATTGAAAGGGCAGGCATGAGCCTTGGGGAAGTCATTAGGGTGGTTATAGGGCCCCAATTCTCTTTTTCTCTATTGGTCAGCTATGACTTTTTTACTCTGGACAAAGGCCAGAGGAAAGCAAATAAAATAAGTGAGCAGTTGATGAGAATTTCACTGGTGTAAAAGACTAAAGAAAGAAAGAAAAAAAGTAACAGACGTGGAGGAAACTCAGGATTTCCCTACATGTATGCATGGAATAGGTTGGAGGAAAGGGAAATAATGCAAAAGTAAAGGAATGACAGAATGAAGTTGAGTAGAAATCTCTACCTTCCTCAAAATGTGCTCCCTTAATTCAGCAGCCTCAAGAATTCCTGGTTGGCCAGCATCCTCCCACTGCCATGAGCACTACCTTAAACAGAACCCACTCTGAACCCCGTATTCTTACAAGGGACACATCTACACAACTGCAAAGAAAAACCAACTCAACGATGAAAATAATCAACCGAATTCTCACTCAGATGACAAGTGAAATGTGAGAAAATGGGAATAATTACAGGAATGGAAGGAAAGAGGAAAGAATCAAATAAATATTCTCAAAAAGACTCCAGATTATTGTGTAAGAAGATGTAGCCTTAGAAAGGGCAGAATAGTAGAACATTAATGTTTTGGGAAATTAAAAACTGACTGCCAAAGTCTTCCTTATAGAATTCCAAATAATTTAGAAACTCCCTACTCCAGAAAGTGAAGCTTAATTCCTGCACCCTCTCCTCTCGGGCATGGACTGGACTCATGGACTCTCTTGCCAGAACTCGAGTAGGGAAAGGGGAAATAGTAACTTTACAGTGGAGGAACCATACCTTACACTATTTTAGCCAACTGATTCAATTTATGTCATCAGTGATGTCATGTAGATCAGATGTGAGGAAAAGGATACTTCACATATGTGGTATTCTTTCCAAAAATTCACAACCCCAGTTTAATCATGAGAAAAACATCAAAGAAACCCAGACTGCTGGATTCTCTGCAGGGTACATGGCCAATAGCCTTCAGTATTTTGCTTCCCTGAAAAACAAAGAAAGGCTAAGGACGGTCAAACTGACCCTGTGCTCATGATGATTGACTATGGAGACGATAGAGTCAGGAAGTATTTCAGCCATTTTAACCTTTGATTTTTATATCCAGCCAAACTCTCAAATAAAATAAATGAATTTGTATGCATTCAAAGATGCCCCAAGTTTATTTTGTTTAATGCTTATTTATTTTTGACCGAGAAAGAGAGAGAGCACGAGCTGGAGAGGGACGGAGAGGGAGACACAGAATCTGAAACAGGCTCCAGGCTCCGAGCTGTCAGCACAGAGCCCACACGGGGCTCAAATTCGTGAACCACAAGATCATGACCTGAGTCAAATGCTTACCGAATGAGCCACCCAGGTGCCCCAAAAGATGCCCCAACTTTAAAAATCACAGAACGTTTGTGAAAGAATTACTTAAGCATACAGTAGTAAAACTGAAAACACGACCCAAGAAAGAATACTACTTTAGCCAAGAAACAAGTGCTTCTGAAAAATTTCCAAGGAAAAATATAGAGTTGAAAATAAATGAAGAGATGATTCATTTAACCTTGACATTTGGGAAATTGCCATTTCAGCAGCACAGATTTGTTGGCAAAGTTTTTGTGTTTCTTTCTCTGTGGTCAAAGTGCAGTAATGTCTTGCATGTTAAAAAATAATGTCTTCTTAATTAAATAATGGAAAGTTTATTTATTTCAAAAAAGTTAGAATCACTCAGAGTGAATGTACTGAAGACTTCATTGTATTTATAAAACAGAATGTGGGGCGCCTGGGTGGCTCAGTCGGTTAAGCGGCCGACTTCGGCTCAGGTCATGATCTCGCGGTCTGTGAGTTCGAGCCCCGCGTCGGGCTCTGTGCTGACAGCTCAGAGCCTGGAGCCTGTTTCAGATTCTGTGTCTCCCTCTATCTGACTCTCCCCCGTTCATGCTCTGTCTCTCTCTCTCTCTCAAAAATAAATTAAAAAAAACGTTAAAAAAAAATTAAAAAAAAAAAACAAAAAAAAAACCAGAATGTAATGACTATGTATCTCAAAAGTGCAAATGTAAAAATATGGCAGATAATTACACTTTGTTGTCAGACCAAGTGTTGTGTTAGCTGCAGTCCTGGCTTCATGTCTGACTAGCCTTGTGACCTTGATCTAGCTACTTGACCTTTCTAAGTCTCCATCTGTCTATTTATGCAAGGAGGGTGATAAGAGACTTATAGCACGGGATTATTGGCCATTTAGATGGAGGACGTTGTATATTAGGAAACGTAGAATCCATTCAGTACAATGTTGTTACTTAGCTATTGTTATTGACTACGGAAACCAAGCAGGTCAAGAAGAGACAAGGACAAAAAAATGGACTGTGCTAATTTTCTTGTCTTTCATAGCAGAGAAATAAAGCATACTTTTTAAAATTTGTAAGTTATAAAACAGATATTATAATTATGTTGTTTATAAAGTAGAGACAAATATAATAAATAAAATCAATAGTGGAATGTGAGGCAGAGATGGTGTAAATGTACCTAATTCTTCGTCTTTCAAAGAAAAACAACAGCAGAATGTACTTCAATTAGTTTAACAACGATAAAGGGGTTTGGTATTCAATGTTATTAAGGAAACTATCAGAAGACCTAAAAAAGTAAACTGTTAAAAATAGTTACTTTGGGGAAGAGAGTGAGAGTCAAGAGGAAGATTTTTTTTTTTTTTATTTTCACACTTTCCTATGCTTTCCCTCATTTTATTATTGGATTTACTACCTTTGTACTAATAAACTTGAAAAAATAACAAGACCCTTGGGGCGCCTGAGTGGCTCAGTTGGTTGAGCGTCTGACTTCAACTCAGGTCATGATCTCGGAGTTCATGAGTTCGAGCCCCATGTGGGGCTCTGGGCCGACAGCTCAGAGCCTGGAGCCTGCTTCAGATTCTGTGTCTCCCTCTGTCTGCCCCTCCACTGCTTGCACTCTGTCTCTCGCATTGTTTCAAAAATAAGTAAACATTTAAAAAAAATAATAACAAGACCCCAAACATAGTCATGTCAAGGGCGTATATTGAGCTATGTTTGTTTGTTTGAATATTTGCTTGTTTTTTCATGTTCTTGCTTTTTCCCTCAACGTAGAAGCTACGTAGAATGCAACCTGGCTAGTAATAGCCAATAGACATGGTTTTTATGAATGGACTGAACAAACTGTGAACAACTTCTCCCCACCTGGGCTCTACAATCTGCCTCTGAACTTTATCTCAAACTTGACTGTTTGCTTCTCTCTAAAATAGAGAAGGGATCATCCATTTCTTTAACTAGCATTGAATATTGCAGAGTTAATGTTTACAGTAGACTTAGGGTCTAGTGGAAAAACAGACATGCACAACTCCCCATCCAGTAACAGCCTGCGTGTGTTCTAATGCAGGGATGATAAAGTACTGCGGGAGGGCAGAGCAGGGTCGCCCAAGTTCCCGGGGAGTGCAGCAATGCCCTGGAGAGCCTGTGGACTAGAGCTCAACCCCAAGGACAAGGAGGACTTGCCAGTTGGTGTTGGGCATCCACTAGTCGTCTTCACCACAAAGCCTCACCGTCCGCGACCATCTGTGAGTTGTACAGCCATATATTTAGAAACAAAGCCGGAGAGATCATAATAATTAGATCTGGGCACAACTACATTTTTTTTTTCAATACTATTCAATAGGTAATAATGACGATGTCATTACTAAGAAACTGGCAAACATTCGAGGCTTCATTTACAAAATTGGGATGAGATAATGAGGAGCACTGTGACCTCATCACACGCTTTCGCCAACAGCCCCCCTTTATTCGACTGATCAAACCGGGCGACGGCCGTGTTGCAAAGCTGAATACGTTCCAGTACTTAAATCACTGCTCATTTTAATAATGATTGCATGTAAGTCACCTGCTCTGCTTTTGAAACTATGTCAGGGGGTATGTATGGTCTTCGTCGCTCTTCTGGTCATGAAAAGAACAAATCCCAGGAGGGGCCCGTAGTTGCTGAGCAGAGGCTTATAACCTACATGCATCTTACAGCCCTCCTTAATCACTTTCCTCATGCCTGTTTTAGTGGAGCATTCAAGGCGACATCGACTGCGAAGGGTAGGTTCTGTTTTGAGTAATTGGCTTTGTGTCAGCATGAACAGCTACAGACAACCCTTGGTATGCGACACCTCAACATCAGACTCACACACTTGAGTTAGCTGGAAGTCACGTCCAATATCACAAGAGCTACATGTCTGTGTTCACTTATTTCATGCGATTATCAAGCCACAATAATATGCTTTCTCGAATCTAATATTTCATGAGTCAATTTTAAATATGATTTGAAGACACGGAGATCCTTCCTCATCAAATCAAACATTCACTCACTAATTAATATATATATTTGTGTGTGTGTATGTACATTTACATAAATGTCTGAATATGTTCCAGTATTTAAATCACTGTATGTGCATATCTAGCTCTCTCTCTCTCTATAATGTCTACTGAATGGCAGGCATTATATACACACATTCTGGAGTGATGAATTGTATAGTGCCCTGGGGTAGCTCTCCAATCAGTAAGGGAGAGGAAGAAGTAAACATATAACTACAAAACATCAAGCAGGACCTGACCCTAAGGGACTCCGGACTTGGCTTTAGGAAGAGGGGCCCCCAGACCAGAAGGACAGCTTTAACAATATCCATCATGGGCCAGTGCAACTCAGTATTTACACTTCACCTTCTCCCTGGATCTCACTACCACTTTGATGGATGGGGTTTCTGTTTGCATGTGTCTTTTCTCTGGCTTTGGCTCTTTATTTAACTGTGTCTCTGGCCTTGTGGATTCACTGCATTGTCTTCTTTCTCACAGCTTGTCTCCTCCTTGCTCCAAGTCCCTTCACCAATTAAGAATGATCGCGTTGTAATTGACATCGGGCTGGGCCACATTGTGAATGGAGAGAACAGAAAGGGGGGATGTGATTTAGGGGGCTATTAGGGAAGACAGGATTTGATCCACACTAGATAAGGGTGTGGTATGGTGTGACGTGGTGTTGGTGGTGTGCCTGTGCTGAAAATTGGAATGAAGGAAAGAGGCCCAGAATAAAGACAAGTTTTAGGAGAATTTCTCGGGGGTGGTGATAGAACATGTATCGAAGATGTAGGCAGTGTTGAAATAAAAGTGTATTTTATGTTTAGCGAACATATGGATACAAGCAAGCATAGCTTCCTAGTTTATGATGTTTTCCTAGACAAACATCAGTTTATCTAAAGCAGGGTAGAAACTAATATAAGTATTTACCTTACATAGTTTTTAATGTTTATTCTTTATTTTGAGAGAGAGAGAGCATGAGAGGAGGGCAAGGACAGGGAGAGAGAGAATCCTAAGCAGGCTCCATGCTGTTAGTGCAGAGCCTGACACAGGGCTTGATCTCATGAACCCTGAGATCATGACCTGAGGTGAAACCAAGAGTTGGATGCTTAACCAACTGAGCCACCCAGGAGCCCCTACCTTAAGCATTTTAAAAAGGAAGTTCGTTATTCTCAGAATCCTTGAAATTAACCTACGTGGGGCAATCCTCGTGTGCCTGTTACAAAGCAGGTCAATCTATATTCCTAATGCCTGACATTGCCTCTTATGGGTTCCAATAATTCACTCAACATATATTCTTGAACACTTCCTGTGTCCAAGAATGCCAAAAAAAGTTAAAATACAGAATAAGAAATAAATCAACATTGAATACGTCAAGTGGCAATATATTCTATGCAGGCGAGGTAGAGAGAGAGTTTGATGGAATTGGAATTATATTTTAGTCACCTTGGTCAGAAAAGTCCTCTCTGATAAGATGATCACAGACTATAAACCCAATGAAGTCAGGGGGAAATCTGTGAGACTGTAGAACAGGAAGGAAGGTAAAGACCTTGGCATGGAGGCATGCTTGGTGTAATAGAAGAATGGCAAGGAAGCTAGAGTGGAGTGAGGGAAAAAAAAGAGTAATGAGGGGAACATTTGAGCAGAGATTTAAAATAATTGAGATGGCCCTAATGCAGGGAAAAGTGTTCTAGGTAGAGGGAACAGAAAAGAGGGTCTTCCCAGGGAAGACACCCTTGAAGGAGTAAAGTGTAGGCTGAGCACTGAGGGGCAGTGAGAATGAAGGGGAGGGATGAGGGCAGGGTGAGGGGACCCTGTTTAGGAGCTCTGCTCCAGGGGAGGAGCTTGGCTACTGCCTGACTGTGTGATCTTGAAAAAAAAAAGAACTTTCTAGATCTCAGTTTACCCATTGTTAAAATGGGTACGCTAACAAAGTCTGCCTCAGAGGGTGTCACATGAACCTTGAATGGCCCAATGAGGAGGCAGGATTGTGGAGGGAAGAGTTGTATCTGTTGCATTTAAAAATAGTTTCTATAAGAACTGGGTGTTGTGGGAGCACTAAAGCTAGATATGGAGTCAAAAAAACATTTGTTTAATGTTTGGTTGTTTGGTGGAGATGGAGAATATGATGGAATGTTCCTACCCTGTGGAGAAGGATCTAGTAAATAGAGAGAATTTAGTGTCAAAGGAAAGCTAGAAGACAGTTGCAGGACTGCAGACCCAAGTAGAGGAGGGGTGATGGGCCCAAAGCACATGCAAAGCAAACCACCTATTTTTGAAAGACTGAATGTGAAGAGGATACAGGAAATTCTGATTGCCTTTGTAACCAGCCCTTGTTTCTCTCCACCTAGTGAACCAACCACAACCTAATGTAGACATTCTGGGGGTTGCATTTCAACAGGTTTTTACTGTTTTTTTTATTTTTATTATTATTATTTTTTTAATTTCCCAATATCACCAGACCATAGTGAGCCGCGATTACAACGATTTGCCTACCCACGGCAAATCCTAAGACACTGTCTTCTCCAGGGTCACTACTGGCCCAAGTTTCACTGACGCTCCTTTGGAAAATGGGTATGTCAGTGAGCCTCTACCCTTCTCAGTAAGTCCTGATACCTTCAACCATGTTGAAGATTGAATTAAGACCCGTTGCGATTGGAGACTATGTCATCGTGCTTGAAATGCTTCTTAGGAGGCCAGTCATTCTCAAAGTGTGAACCTCAGAGCCCTGGCAATCGCAGCAATATACTTGGATAACTTTGTAGACAGGTGAATTCTCAGGCCCCATCCCGGAGCTGCTAACTCGGGAACTCTGGATGTGGAGAACAACAATCTGATTGTTTTAAGAGACCTCCAGCTGCCTCAGAGGCATGTTCCAGGAAGAGAGCCACCATGCTGAGCAGAAGGAGAGCAAGAAGAATGCATAGAAAGAGAAGAAATAAAAGAATCTGCTTTTACTTGATCACCCTACCTCACCCCCGGCCCCCCAACCAAACACAAATTTAGATAAAAATACATGTCACATACAGACTCATTATAGAAAATGTGGAAACTGAGAAAATGAGGCAACATTTGAAAGGCCTGTCTGGGTCCCATTTACTTAAAGACAACTAGCGTCAACCTTTTGTTCTTTGGCTTCCAAGAGGACAGCAGGCTCCTCTTTTATCAGGCTTATAGCTGAGGCTGGTTACTTTCATCGGTGAACTGAAGACACTTACCCCATTGGGATTAACTTGAAGGTTCAGGAACCATTAATATTTTTGTTTAGCAAAATGCACTTTGCTTACAGCTTGCTTTCCTTGAAGATGCGTATCTCTCTGTGGCCAGACGTACGCTATTTCCAGGCTTTCTATGGGCATCCACAAATGTTTTCTGCAGTCCATAAGCATCTTATAAGCAACTACTCATTCAAGCTGAATTGATGTTTGTGCTAAGGAGAAAAGAATGTTGATTCCGGCACTTTGTTACCTTTGCACCGTATAAATAGAAGAGATTTAGTAAAAGAAGCAGGGATGTTAGGGACTCCCTGAAGCTTTTTGCGAGAGAGGCTATGAAGGGAAGGGAACCCAGAGCCTGGGAGGAATTAGCACATCTAATGCCAACTCAGGCATTCTTGCCTCCGGCTGGGAGGCGGGAGGCGGGAGGCGGGAGGTGGGAGGTGGAGAGGGTGGAGACTTGCAAAGGTGTCTATCACCTTGGGCATCCCACTCATTGGCTGATTCGTGCCCCATACATCTCTTTCTTTGGTTCCTCCAGTGCTCAGCCCTTCCCACGTCTTCCTTTCTTTTCTTCTCATCTTCTCTTTCTGCATCCATTACTCTTCCATACAGGAAACACAATAAATATCTCCACGCCATCTCTGCCCCGTCTCGCTCCTTTGCATTAACGAAAAATACTATTTTGCATGCACATCTTTGTTCTCTTTTTCCCTCTTGGAGGCAAAGACCGCTTCTTTTTAGACTAGCTCCTGTAAAGGATTGAGAGTGTTCAGATGGACCTTACACAATTTTCTTTTACATTAGTGATTTTGCCAAGTAAGATTTGTGAAAGACGGACAAAGAACAGCCTGGGGGAAAAAAAAGCATCTCTTTTATAAGGACATAGGAGAAATCAGTTTTCACAGTCAGTGCTTAAACAAATTTTTTTTTTTTCATTTGCATCTCTAAATTTAAACATGCTTACACTCACTCACCTGAGGTAAATACAAGGCAGAAAAGCAAATCTAGAGCAAAAGGGTCTTAAGAGTGAAAGACAACATTTGTCGCCACGATTGTTTTATCGTACTCTCCAGTAACAGGGAATACATGTACATACTTTAAGTTCTGTTAATTGCTTAATGTGAACTGAATGCAGTATGTTTTATCTCAGTTGCTTACTGATTGAGCTTCATTGGCTTTTTTATGATTTAGAGGCTTACTTAACAATCCTTAGCTTCTCACGATATGGTACGTGAGGTCCAGCAGTTTAATGACAGTACAATTTTACGATCTAAATTTTGTCTGCTTTAAAGAAGTAAAATGTTTATATTTTTCAGATATAGAGTTGTCCAGCCTCCTGGTAGTTTCGAAGACACGAGGGCACATAGTGAGAGGGGAAACAAGTTTCTTCAATGAGGCACACTTTGGGTGCTTTCGCTGCACTCTTCTTAAAATTAAACAGACATCTTCAACTAATGTCAATAAAATTAGGAAGACATTCATGTCAGAAAATTATTTAATTTATTTAGTATTCATTTTATTTATTTATTTATTTATTTATTTATTTATTTATTTATTTTTGTTTTTTGAGAGAAAGACAAAACGCAAGTGCAGGAGGGGCAGAGAGAGAGGGAGACACAGAATCTGAAGCAGGCTCCAGGCTGACATGGGTCTGGAACCCGCGAGCCGCGAGATCATCACCTGAGCCGAAGTCCAGCGCTTCACTGACTGAGCCACCCAGGTGCCCCCTATTTATTTCATTTTTGAGACAGTGCAAGTGAGGGAGGGGCCGAGAGAGAGAGGGAGACAGAGAATGCAGCTTGGAGCTGTCAGTGTAGAGCGCCAAGGGAGGCTCTAACTCAGGAATCCTGATCTCATGACCTGAGCCGAAGTCGGACGCTTAACTGACTTAGACACCCAGGGCCCCAGAAAATATTTTAAATCATGGTTTCCTGTGAGTGTTTTCAGGGAATTCATTTCAGTGCAGGTGGTCAAAGGTAGCAGATGGTCTACCTTGTTAGTTTCTCTTGTTATCACCTTGTCCTCTGGTCCCAGATCAGGTCAATCAAGGACAAGTTGCCTTGATGTCCAAGTCCTTGCTTTTGTTTATTTATCAGGAATATAGTGGAGAATGCAGAATGAAAGGGTGATGGCAATAATGCTCTATATATACAGCAGTGGTTCTCAGTCTGTGGTTCCATCAGAGGTGTATTTTATGCTAGTCCTGTATTATTGTTTAAATAGGATTATTATATCATATGATTATGATTTTATGATTATTATAATGTATCAGTAAGATTATGGTAACTGTAGCCTACTCGCATATTTTGGTTGGTGCTGCATCAATGTGTCACAAAAAGTTTTTTGTCATACATCTGCACTGGAAAATTGTGTGCAGATGTTTGTGTGTTTGGTGTGTGTGTGTGCGTGTGTGTGTGTGTGTTTTGGGGGGACAGATACAATATTGGTATCATAGTGGGTACTCGAACCAATTCATAAAGGAGTCAAAGGTCTAGTAATAAATTGGGACTCCCAAGGGAGCAATTTAGAAGAAGTACTTAAGATTAAATACTTTGTGCTTAACACAACTACTGCTTTACTGACTAACGCATTGTTAGGTAATGGTTCACATGGTATTTTCATAGTGATACCTGCCAATCCATTCTAGAAGCTCCCTTTGTAATCAACAAATCTTGGAACCACAATCAACCAAGACTGGGGGAAGCAAATAGTCAATCCCATTTTGTTTTCTTATTGTCCTCCAACTATTCTACAGTATATATTTTTCTAACATAGTGATGATGAGCTAAGAGAATAAGCTTTTTGTTTTAGAAAATTAGTTAATAAATCACTTGATCACTAATAAATATAGAAATATATTGTGTACGTCTGGGTAACCATCCTGTTTATTCTTTTCTTAAAACTTTTCCTAATGTTGATTTATCTTTGAGAGAGAGAGAGAACATTGCAGGGGAGGGGCAGAGAGAGAGGGAGACAGAATCCAAAGCAGGCTCAGACTCTGAGCTGTCAGCACAGAGCCTGATGCGGGGCTCAAACTCACGCACCGTGAGGTCTTGACCTGAGCTGTAGTTGGATGCTTAACAGACTGAGCCACCCAGACGTCCCACCATCCTGCTTATTCTTGATACCAAAGGAAGATATTTTTCCTTGGGAAAAGGAAGGTTAAAGGACCAATGAGATTAGAGGGATCTTTATTATTGTTAACCAATGAAACCAGAAAGGGGTCTGTTTTCCCTCCTCTAGAATAATTACACTACTGTAAAAGTCTTTTTTATCTTTTTAAGATTTCCTCTAGTAAATCTTTCCCTCATAAAGAGGTGCTTGATAAATAGGTGCACTCATAAACTCATGGGTGACACTTCTACATTAGGCTTACGTTAAAGCAAGGTTGAAAACAGGAGGAAATAAAGAATTGCTACAAATATAAAATTCCCATTTCAGGTGGTATCATCTACCTTTTTGGAAGATAAATTCACCCTGGGAATGTCTGGGACCCTGGAGTGATTTATCTAAACTATGGGTGGGAGCGTTCATTAGCTGAATGGTTCCAGACCGATGAGAAATGCAATGCTTGTCTCAGAACCAGCAGGTGTGACCGTCACTGTAAGGTAGATCTAATCAACCACCGAGGTTTATAAATGAAGACTCCTTTAGCAACACTGTCCAAATCACAGCCAGACGCATGACGTGGTTCTGCACGTTAACCAGGTGGGTAGAAGAGCGAAATTTGGGTTGGATACCTGTCTAGTTTGAAACTTTGTAACTAGTTAAAAATCTTCATCAAAACATTGTTTAAATATCTATTTCAGTTGGGGAACTACAGAGGCCATAATACTCGACTCTGCTAATACCTAGGAAGACAGATTTAAAAAAAATTCAGCAGGGTAAATTTTTAAACAGCAAAATCCAAAGTCTAATGTAGATGGACTCTATGTACTGTAGAGAACAGATGACATATTCTCTGATGACTTATGGAAAAGAGGGAAGGTCAAGTTAAACAAAGATGTTGAGGGGAATCAGAAGGATTAAAGGTGTTCATATCACGTGGCATCTGTTGCCTTAGAGAGTTGAGTGTAATTAATCTAATAATGCCTATCAAGTTGCATTTAATACTTTGAAAATGAGTCCATTTATTCTATACCAAGGAAACAAAATCAAATGGAATCTAGAAATACAGACACATAATTAACGTTCTTCTCTGATATGTACTTCTTAAGACCCTTTGCTTATAGTCACTTTTTATTGATTTCTCATTGTGTTGCCATGAAATGCAGATCAACTTGTAATATAGGTGAGAGGTTCTTCATTCTCATAGCAGGCAAATCCAAGTTTAGTCCACATGTATTTTAGTTTAATCATGGGGTTTTTGTGTCCCCTCATGGGTGGGACCCCCAATTACCTTTAGTCTACCTGGATTGGGGTATTACTACTGCTCTAACATGAGTTTCTTTATGTCCCTGTTCCAGAAGAACTCATCCACAATTTTTATTACAAACTCAAAATAATTAGGTTCTTACAAAAGTATCTATGGTGATAGTCTACAAAAAGAAGAAAAATAAATACAGTTTGTCTAAGAAGATTTTCTTCACTGACTTAAAATCAAATTTGTGAAAAAGCAAATAATGCAAATAAGCTGATTATTAACTTTTCCCTCCACTCGGGGTCAACATGCAGCTGCCGGTGATGTTGCCTTTGCAAGTTCAAAGGTGATTCCATGGGCAATGATTTTCAATGTGAATACATACAGCTGAGGAGACTGATGTGTGACCTTTACTTTTCAAATCAAGTGCATGTGTAATCTGCTCATGGTTAATGCCTGCATCCATATTCAGGAGAGACATTGACTCCCCTTGGCCCTGTCCCTGGGCCTACGTGTTTCTATGAATACCGAGCTGACTCTTCACAAAGGCTCAGAGGCAAAGCGTGTTCACAGGGCTGCCCACACCTTGTCCCATAAAACACACAATCTGTGAACTTGCTTTTAAAATACTTCATGTTGCCTTCTTCATATCATCTTGGCCCTGGGTTTGAACCATGGCATTTCATGCGGTGTGCTTTTGTTCTCTTTGGAATGATAACGCTCTCTGTGAATGCTTATCAATTATTGGTTGCCTTTATTATATTCTTAGAAATAATGTGACAATAAGCGCTGTTACTAACTTATGACATCCCTTTTCACTCCAAATGATTGAACGATTCCCACACATTTTAAACTCCAAATAAAGAGGTGGGAAAGGAGGAGAAAAAAGAAAGACAACCCACATACAGATTTCACCTCGCTAACGACTTAATTGGTATCACCCCTGGGGTGAAATGTTGTAACACCCTACAACTCTTTATGACAGGAAGTGAAAATTCCATATCCAATTGGAGCTACAGGGATAATTTAGGGAGGCAGAATGCAATTATCCAATTAGGAATTTAGCCAGAACAGAAAGGTTAATCCCTCTAAGTCCTTTCAAAAGAGCCCATGGGATCTTTAATGACGACAAGGGGTCAGGACCTGTGTTTTACAACTCCAGCCAAAAAATTATTCAGACTTCTCTCTCACTCTCTGAAAAACAGGGAGGCTCAAATGCACCCAACTTCAGGAGAAATCATTCCCAATATCAGACCTTTTCAGAAATTGCCATTTTCTCAAGTTCTCCACTCTGGGTTATGAAACCACCACATAAAAGTCGTTTTAGTTTCACAAACAAGTTTAGTGTTTGGCTAGCGATGATTTTGTGGCATGGGCTGCTTTCTTCACATAAGACAGAGTGGCACAGAGTTGGATGCTGACTCAGAGGTTTGGAATGCGTCATTGATGCCTGGCTGGGCTCCAGCCTTGGGCTTAGAATCTGCCAACTTGGCAGGCTGGGGAATTTGCTGTGGCAATTTTTCAAAAAGGGAAGAATCCGTCCAAGGAGAGATTGTTTCTACATTTTAACTACCAGGATAAGTGACAGGGTCCTCTCTAACAAACAGTCTGGCCCAAGACAGAATGAGGGGTTGTACTCAAAGAGAAACCAATGGCATATTTGCAAGGATCTCTTGTAAAAGTAATATACCTTTTGGGCATTCATTCCAAAGTTCCGGCCAAAAGAAATATGAATTACAAATTTCAGTCTGGGAGGCACAGAACACAGACTTGCCGGATACAACAACAAATGGTACTTTACAGGTCCTCCTATTAGACATACAGTTATGTCATGGATATTTACAAGTGAAGCAATTTTTCTTTGGACGCCAGCCAATACAGGATCATTAAACAGGGCTTTTTGGATTCACAAACCTAATGTGTCTAGAGAGAGAGAGAGAGAGAGAGAGAGAGAGAGAGAGAGAAAGAGAGAGAAATTCTCAGCCAGTAAGCAAGCATAGCTTCACTCTCTTACTTTCTAAAAAAAAAAAAGTCAGCATTAAACTTTTCAATATTTCTCTTCTTAAATTCCAGTTGACCTAGACATTTTGATAAAAACTCTAGAAAGTCTCTGAGTATTGTTTATTTTTCTAACATTTTCAATTTGTACCCATGTCCTATAGAATAAGTTTTCCTAGAAGCCTTAAAAAGATATTTACAAAAAAAAATGTAGTCGATGGATCAATGCAGAAATGATGGGACCTGGTTAGTTTTTGCTAATTGATAGAAATGAATACAGTCATATCAATGTATAACTCAGAGTATAGCATTATGAAATACACCTCACATTGAAATTGCTGTGAAATTAGTATTAGAAAATGCATCAAACCTTGTCCTCATCAGAAGAGTTGCGCATTTAATAATTCAGCATAGAACACATACACATTTTATAACACCTTATAAGTATCATGGCTTTTAGCTTTTTATTAAATTTCCCAAGAAGACAAACATTTTGGGTGTGGAAATTTAAAAACACCTAAGCGATATTTTCTCTAGGAAACAAAAAGGAGTCTGGACACAGGAGAAAGACAAGTTGCTACTCTTTGTACAATATTATATATTGCATGGTTAAATTTACAGTGAACTATAAAACTACAAAAAAGTATTAATTAAAAGACATACAACAAGTAACCTGAGATCCCCAAGAGAATTGAAACTCCTTTTAGAGTACTTTTGTTTTCTCTTAAAATATTTAAGTTTGCAAGGCCTAATGATACCCAAAAAGACAAAAATCCATCATCCATGTATTTACGACATACAATTTATACATTTCCTGCTTGCAGAGGCAGATCTTTAAAAAACATGTCATGACATTATCTATTTCTAAGGCAGTGTTTATGCTGTTCTACTATTCAGAACGATGACCGTTTACATCATGATTTTAATTATGGCTTCAGGAGAAATGTTTGCTGTTTTGTTTCAATTGTTGGACGAAGGGAGGAGGTTCCTAAGAGCAAAGAGTGTTGGATGAAGGGAGGAGGTTCCTAAGAACAAAGATTTCTGAGAAGTTCAAGGATGTGTTTTATTTAGTTATTTAATTAATTAATTTTTTAAGTGACCTTCTGCCACTTTTTTAAAAAGTTTTATGTATTGGAGAGAGACAGAGACAGCGCAAGTGGCGAAGGAGCAGAGAGAGAGGGAGAGGGAGTCCCAAGCAGGCTCTACGCTGGCAGTGCAGAGCCCAATGACATGGGGCTTGAACTCAGGAAGCCATGAGATCCCGACCTGAACCAAAACTAAGAGTCCCACACTTCACCAGCCAGGACACCCAGGTGCCCCGCAAAGGATGGGTTTTAAATTGTTGATTTTACTATCAGGTTTGATGAGGCCAACAGATCGAAAGAGCATTATCACTGAAAAGGGAGTTTGTTACTCACCGATCCCAAAAAGGTGGGGGGCCCACAAACCGTGCAGAATGCAGGGAAGTGCCAGGAGGGTCAGTCAGGAGGTAGAGGGGGCAAGGGTAAAATATGTGGGCAGGGGTCTGTTTCCTGTTTCCTTCGGAAGGAATGTGGGAGGCAGGGGAAACAGGTTTAGGACCGCCTACTTTCAATAACTTTGAGCAATAGTGATGTTCCTAGTTGTCTGATCCCAGGTCCTTCCGGGCGGATTCAGAAAGAGGGCTAGTGTCCTGGAGTGTAAAAGCCTGCAGAGGAAGTGGGCAGGGGAGGGGGGCGGTGGTGAGAGTTCTGGATTGGTTGGTTAGCATTGGAGAGCACAGCACCCTCATAAGCAAGTCAGTTACTATTTCTAGCAGTTGGTTAGTCCTGGGAGGGGCAGTCTCTCCAGGGTTGGCAAGGCTCCAGATGTCAAAGCATCAGAAAATTAAAAAGCCATGATTAATACAATATGGTCTTCATTTTGTTTGTCTGAAGTCAGTATGACAATCAAAACGCTTTTTCGAATTGCCCAATGAGCACTCATTTTCTTTAATGTACACCCATTTTGTGATCATTTCACCATAACCAGAAAGGATTATTGAACATCTGCTTGTATAATGAAGTCACTGTTTCAGCAGAATCTCTTTCCTGTCCTAACATTCTTATCTCCCTTGGTGGACAGACCCCAGACCAAATCCCACCTCTGCCCGCTTTCAACTGGTGGATGGTGGATAATTCAAGAGGATTCTTTCAGCTCTTAATCTGAGGATTAAATGAGATACTACACGGAAAAATGTCTGTGTGGTGCCCAGGGCTCAGGAGGTTCTCAGTGAGTGGAGACTATTACTGTAATTATTCTCTACAAGTTGACAACCTAGAGCCAATGGGATTCTGATTAACACAGAGGCTGGAAATAGTGTCCCTTTTAACTTAGCCATTGCTGTTTCTTCGTATTTCCCTAAAGTTATACCAACCATTTTAGTGAAGATATATCAGATATGAAGAGGTCCAGCTTGTGAGACAGGTATACCTGTTAGAAACATCACTGCTCACTATCGGTTAGTGGACACCGAAGCAAACAGAGGTCAAAAAACCTTGGGTGAAGGGCGCCTGGGTGGCTCAGTCCATTGAGCGTCTGACTTCAGCTCAGGTCCTGATCTCACGGTCTGTGAGTTCAAGCCCCGCGTCGGGCTCTGTGCTGACAGCTCAGAGCCCGGAGCCTGCTTCGGAATCTGTGTCTCCCTCTCTCTGACCCTCCCCCATTCATGCTCTGTCTCTCTCTGTCTCAAAAATAGATAAACATTAAAAAAAATAATAAAAAAACCCTTGGGTGAATGCAAAAAAGACTCCTGAGAGTTTATAGGAAGGGAATATGTGGGAGCTAGCAGAAAGTGGACCAAAGACGCTTACAGAGTTCGCAGCCATTGCCTAAGACTGTCCTGGAAGACCAACCCATGTTGCTGTATCACTCACAGGCTTTAGGGCTCTGAGAAAGCTATAGTAGCTCAATGAGGACCAGCTCCTCGGCTGGAAAATGGGGCTGGCAGCATCTGGCTCACAACAATAAAACCTGCAGAATAGTTTAGGGCACACAGCAGTGGCTCCGTATCCATTATTGTGATTATTAAGCCATTCTTACCAGTTTAGTGGGATGGAGGTTATACAGAAATGTATTTCTGGGGTGCTTCGGTGGCTCAGTTGTTTACGTGTCCGACTCTTGGTTTCAGCTTCAGGTCATGATCTCATGGTTCATGAGTTCGAGACCCACGTTGGGCTCTGTGCTAACAGCATGGAGCCTGATTGAGATTCTCTTTCCCCCACCCCTTCTCTCTCTCTCTCTCTCTCAAAAATAAACAAATAGACATTTTTTAAAAAAGAAATGTATTTCTATTTGGAGGGCATATAAAGCAAAAATAAAATTTGGCTGAGGGGGTGTAGATATTTACAGCAGAACACCATGGATTCATCTGCCATTGTTGTTTTCATTACTGGTCACAACAGGACCACCACTCGCTCACTTATATTCTATGCATTTTAAGCTGTATGATATTTTCTCATAGTTTTAAAAGGCTTTTTTCCCTATGTGCATTGACTTTTACACCCCTTATTGAGCTTGTTTGTTTTGGTATGATCGTTTTCCTACTTACAAGGCTAGTTTGGATTTGTTTCTGCTTTCCAGGTGATTAGAAAAACCACATGATTTAGTGTTCCAGGATAATCTGACAAGTCCACTGGGTCCCATTCATCTCAGGCATCAATTTCAATTAAAGACAGCAAAGCATGAACCCGGGAGTTTAGATGGCTCACGTTTAGATGATTCATATCTCTTCCCAAGGCTTCAGAAGCAGGACCTTTACGTTAGAGCAAGGCTAAAGCATAGTAGGTTCTTTATGTATACTCATCAAATTAAATAGGCTTAGTTCAAAATCTTATGAAACTCTATTGATAGTATCTTAATTCTATTTAATATAATTATGACCAAATGTTAAAAATTTATATGATTTTAAAAACACAATTTTCTAAGAAAAAGCTTATAAAGAAGAAATATAAGTGATTTTTGTTGTTAGCTCTTCCATTTCTGAAAAATGGGAGTTTCAAATAAAGAAAAAAATATGTCTCTCAGTATTGGGGTTGTGGGTATCTAACTGTTTCATATAGAGTTACAGCCCTCAGTTTATTAATTAATTTCCTCCACAGTCCATATTCTTCCTGTATCCCAAACTAATCCATATCTGATCCCAGCAGTTTCATCACAGGCCACACAAAGTTTCCTGCTGTATGAAACTCTCTGTTCTCTCATAGAAGGAGAGGTCCTTGCTGTAACTTTATTTCTCAAATTTCCCTGAGGAAAAAAAAAATCATCAATCCATTTGTCTCTAAGCCTCTAAGAGGCTATGATGCCGTAAAATAGGACTTTACATAGTTTGAAATAAACATTTGGTTTTTCTGGCACTAGAAGTTAACGAATGCCTGGCTGCAATGAGAGACCAGAGACATCCCGACTTCTCATTATGAACGTGAAATAAATGGATAATAAATAGATTATGTCATTGCTAGATCTTTTCAGTTAATAGTTCTCTTTTAAAGATACAGTTTCTCAGGGCGTCTGAGTGCCGCAGTCGGTTAAGCGTCTGACTCTTGATCTCAGCTCAGGTCGTGATCGCACATGTTCCTGAGTTTGAGCCCCATATTGGGCTGTGCGTTGATGGTGCAGAGCCTGCTTGGGATTCTGGGTCTCCTTGTCTCTGCCCCTCCCCACTTGTGTTGCTCTCTCTCAAGATAAATAAGTAAACTTAAAAAAAATAAAAAAATAAAGGTACAGTTTCTCAACCAAACTGTAAAGAAGGATCTAGTGGATGTCAAGCGGTCAAAGTGTGTTAACTTTCTCACGTTCCTTAAAGATTTTTTTCATGTTCTTAAAATTTTGTTCGCTACACAAGAGTTTTTGAAACGTACCATGTGCAGACCTGTACGTAGTCCGTGGGTAATATGATTGAGCTTATTACACAGCTCTGCCCTAAAGGCAGACACTTAGATTTCTGCTGACCTTGGAGTTTTCACTGTCTTCTGTATAACCAAAATCCTGATGGCTGACAACAGGGAAGTCTAAAGTGATCTGATGCTAGGAATGATGGACATGAAGCCAATGAGGAAAAATGGAAGGGAATGTTGATGTACTTCTTCACACTTTCCAGAGGCCTGGAGTTGGGAAGGACCATGTGATCTGTTCTGTGGCATATGTCCTCTCCTAGTCATTCCTACACTAACAGTGAGTGATTCCCCACACTCTTTCCCTCTGCAGGAACGATTCTGAAAGTCACCTGGGGAGGCTGCACAGACACAAAGGAAATCTTAAACAGGTTCCCAGATCACTGCTTGAAAGGAAACTTCTGCAGAAAAGTGGTTTCTTTAGTTATTTACATGAATGAAAAATACACTTTTTCATGAAACCACTGAGATTTGGAGGTTTGTTTCCACAGGCAGGCCTCACTGTTGAAACTAATATAAAGCCCCATCTCCAATTACTGTTACTGTATAGATGTAGATATTTCGTATCTGTCTGGCAGCAAAAACTGGAGTTCTAAACAGTAAAATTTTTTTTAATATTTATTTATTTTTAAGAGATGGAGAGACAGAGTGTGAGTGGGAAGAGGCACAGAGAGGGAGATACAGAATCTGAAGCAGGCTCCAGGCTCTGAGCTGTCAGCAGAGAGCCTGATGCAGGGCTTGAACCCACCAGTGGTGAGATCGTGACCTGAGCTGAAGTCGGACACTTAACCGACTGAGCCACCCAGGTACAACAACTTTTTATTCCAAGGGAATATACCAATATAATTTTACTTCAAGTGTTCAGTGATGGGCCAAGCCTTTACTCTCCATTAAATCCCTAACCCCTAGCAGAACATCCTAAATGTTCACGGAACACAATGAACTTAACCATTCTGTTTTTATGGCAAAAAATACCTCATGTTTCCAAGCATACAAAATAAATAACTGCTAATAATGAGCTAAAGACACAATGGAGAATGAGAGTCTCATATCTCCGAGGGTACTTATTTCCTAAATATTTGGTGGAACAATTGAAGCTATCTGCACATGACTATTTTTCACTGGCAGGTTTTAAACCAAGGACTCAAATTCTTTCATGGACATAAGACTATTCCAATTTTCTATTTCTTCTTATGTCAGTTTTGATAAGTTGACATCGTCTTTGGTTATTGTATTTTATTTATTTACTTTTTTTAAAAATTTTTTTTTCAACGTTTATTTATTTTTGGGACAGAGAGAGACAGAGCATGAACGGGGGAGGGGCAGAGAGAGAGGGAGACACAGAATCAGAAGCAGGCTCCAGGCTCTGAGCCATCAGCCCAGAGCCCGATGCGGGGCTCGAACTCACGGACCGCGAGATCGTGACCTGGCTGAAGTCGGATGCTTAACCGACTGCGCCACCCAGGCGCCCCTATTTACTTTTTGAAGGAAACTCTACCCCCAATGTGGGGCTCAAACTCATGACCCTGAGATCACGAGTTGCATGGTCTACTGACTGAAACCAGCTGTCCTTGTTTCTGATAATTTTAGATAAATTTTCAAATTCAGTGATATAAAGTACAA
Organism: Lynx canadensis; assembly: GCF_007474595.2. Taxonomy (NCBI): domain Eukaryota; kingdom Metazoa; phylum Chordata; class Mammalia; order Carnivora; family Felidae; genus Lynx; species Lynx canadensis. The sequence goes on along the minus strand of NC_044305.1, from coordinate 56,018,678 downwards.
CATATCACCAAAGGATTAATATATGTGGGACTATTGAGATATCCTCTTGTTTATTGTTGATGTTACTTATTTGTGTCTTTTCTCTCTCTCTCTCTTTTTTTTTCTTTGTCAGGAGTTTATCAATTTTTTGACACTATTGAATCTCTATAAGGCATAAAGATTTTCTATTACATTAGGTTCTATTCTTCATAATTTTTAAAAAACTTTACTATTTACGACTTTTGCTAAGTTCTCGAGATAGATGTTTTTAGTCTTTTTCTTTTCAAATCTATGGATATATAAATATAGCTTAAGCTACATCCATGAGTTTGATTGCTTCTTTTAATTACTTAGTTGTAAGTAGTGTATAATTTGTACCAGATTTATTCTTTGACTTTTGCTTCCTTTCCAAATATTTGGAATTTTCTAGGCATCTGTTGATATTTGTTTCCTTCTTAATTTTTTTTAGTTGTTCAGAGAACATAAACTGAACAATTTTAAACTTTGAAAATTGTTTAGCTTTGCATTATGTCCCAGCAAATAATCAATTTCTTAAATGTTTGACATAAATTTGGAGACATAACTTTATATCTGCTAATCAGGTCATGTTTTGTAATCATTTTATTGAAATCTATATTCTCATTGACTTTTTGCCTGAAGATCTCTGTATGTGCATTAAAAATTCCTCATTATAGTTGTAGTTTTGTTTTACTTCTGTAAATTTTTGCTTTATATATTTTGAGAGTAGATTACTTAGGGACCTGCAAATTTTGAACTCATATTTTCCTGGAAAATGGAAATTTTATCATGATCCATTTTTATTCATAACATGTTATCATGTTCCACTTTATCTCTTAAAATGCATTTTTCATTATAACATACTTCACTCATAAATATAGCTACACCAGCTTTCTTTCCATGATTGTATAATGTAGCTTTACTATTAACCCACTCAAATGTCTCCATCATTCTACATAAGTTGTGGTGATTGCAATTGTATGAATCAGTTCTCTTTATCTTCTTTGTATTTAATATTTTTAATGATTATTTTTTTAATTTTATTTTTTTATTTTACATCCTAATTAGTTAGCATATAGTGCAACAATGATTTCAGGAGTAGATTCCTTAGTGCACCTTACCCCTTTAGCCCATCCCCCCTCCCACACCCCCTATAGTGACCCTCTGTTTGTTCTCCATATTTATGAGTCTCTATGCTTTATCCCCCTCCTGTTTTATATTATTTGTGTTTCCCTTCCCTTATGTTCATCTGTGTTGTCTCTTAGAGCCCTCATATGAGTGAAGTCATATGATATTTGTCTTTCTCTGACTGCCTAATGATTATTTATTTTCAAGAGAGAGAGAGAGAGCACAAACAGAAGAGGGGCAGAGAGAAAGGGAGACATAGAACCTGAAGCAGACTCCAGGCTCTGAGCTGTCAGCACAGAGCCCAGCCTGGGGCTCAAACTCATGAACTGGGAGATCCTGACCTAAGCTGAAGTGGGGAGCTTAACCAACTGAGCCACGTTCTTTTTAAAGTCCAGTCTACTCATCCTTGTGCTTTATTTTTCTGTTGGAGTTTTTAGTTGTTTTACTTAATGTTATTATGAACAGGGGCACCTGGGTTGCTCAGTTGGGTAAGCGTCAAATCTTGATCTCGGCTTAGGTCATGATCTAACAGTTCATGAGTTCAAGCCCTGCATGGGTTCTGTGCTGACAGCTCAGAGCCGGGAGCCTGCTTGGGATTCTCTCTCTTCCTCTCTCTCTGCCCCTCTCCCACTTGTGCATATGGGTATGCTCTCTCTCTTTCAAGATAAGTGAACACACGTAAAAGATACCATTCTGAATATATTTGAGATTAAATTGTGATCCTCCCATGTGGATTCTAGTCACCAGGTTTCCATGCTCCCTTTTATTTTATTACATTTGTTTTAAATTTGGTGGAGGTTTTTTTTGCATTATTTGACATCTCTTTTATTAGTTTGTTAGGACTGTTAGTAATTACATACACTATTTAATTTTTTTTTTTAACATTTATTTATTTTTGAGACAGAGAGAGACAGAGCATGAACAAGGGAGGGTCAGAGAGAGAGGGAGACACAGAATCTGAAACAGGCTCCAGGCTCTGATCTGTCAGCACAGAGCCCGAAGTGGGCCTCAAACTCACGGACCTCAAGATCGTGACCTGAGGCGAAGTCGGCTGCTTAACCGACTGAGCCACCCAGGCGCCCCTACATACACTATTTTAAAAATAATTTTCCTAGAAATTGATTGTGATATGTATTATTACTTATTAAAGTCTACCATACACTAGTACCCTTACCACGTTTTATACGAAGCAAGAATCTTAACACACTTTAATTTTGAGTAACTGCTTCCTAATATATATGCTATGTGTCACGTATTATGCAATTGCGGGCATTATTGTTTCATTATTATTATTGAAACAACAGCTTGGCTTAAATTAGCCCACATGCCTTCTCTCTTGCTCCCTATCTTAGCTTTCACCTTGGATCGTGTGTCTTCTTTCTTAAGTTCACTTTTAGTGAGATTGTGTTTTTAGCACACCATCTCGCTTTTAGTGTATTTCAGAACATCTTTGTTGTGTTTCCATTTTTAAATACTACTTTTTTTTTTTTTTTTGCTAGATCTGGAATCCCACTTTGGAATGCATTTTCCTTTAGCACAATAAAAGCACCATGACATTGTGAGAGAGCCGAAATTCTTACTGTTGCTTCCATTGAAGGTGGGCTCATTTTTCTCTAGCCGCAGTTACATCTTTTTTTCTTTATCTTTGATTTTCATCAATCTTAGTTTTCTGTGTCTAGTTCGGATTTTCTTGGCATTTGTCTTGCTTTATAATGCTTTATGAATGTGACACTTGAAGATTTCACTGTTTCTAAAAATTTCTCAGCCATTATCCCCTCTGGTATTTCTGCCATATTCCTTTTCTCTTTCATCTTCTTCTGGAATTCAGATGAAATGTGTATAAGAGGTGATGACCACATCTCGCATGCCTATCACATGCTTTAAAAATTAATTCCTTTTATTATGGGGTGAGAGTATGTTTTGTTTTTCCTGCTGTATGTGCCAGCTAATTTTTATTTCACTTCTAATTTGCCATTCCACTGACACACTGAGTTTGTAATTTTAGTTATTGTATTTTTTAGTTCTAGAATTTCAATTTTCTGCTTTTGTGTAACTTACACTTTGGCAAAATTTGGGGCATTTTTCTTTAATTTCCTTCACCTATGAGTTTAGGTTGTTTGAAGGTCTCTGGCCTTATTTCGTGTTCCTGTTCTGCATGTGTCTGTTTTAACAGTTTGTTGTTTTACTTTGCTGTAAGTCCGTTCCATGCATGGTGACTTTTTTTGAGAGCTGGACGTTACATATGATAATCTTTCTCCGGAAAGGATTAGCTTTTGCATATGAGAAATATCAAATCAAGGAACAACAACCTCAGATTATTTTAGTCCTTGTGGGGACTGACAGAATTTGCAGCCAGACTTCCCTCAATGTATGCACAGTTCTTTTCCCAGGTTAGCTTTATTCCAAAAACTAGCACTTTGGGATTTCTCCTGAGAGCTGGGGGTGTTTCTAGAACCACCATTGCTGGCAGGCTCTGTTCTCCATTTTGTTCCCCTTCAGCTCTGTCAGGTGGTTTAAAGCTCTCCCCAACCTTTCAGTTGCTACTTTTCTTATTGGTGATCATCTCAAGGAACAAAGCAGCCCCATTTCAGGGCTTGGCTTCTCTGACCTCCTTCATTGCTTGGGACATGGCCCTACAGCTCTTCACTGCTTTGATATTCCTCCCACATCTTCATATATATATATATATATATATATACACATGTACATATATATATTAAAATATATATATTAGAAAACATATATATATATATTTAATTTTTTAATGTTTATTTATTTTTGAAATAGTGGGAGACACAGAATCCAAAGCAGGCTCCACGCTCTGAGCTGTCAGCACACAGCCCGAGGTGGGGACCGAACCCACAAACTGTGAGATCATGACCTTAGCTGAAGTCAGGCAGCTGAGCCACCCAGGCTCTATTGTAAAAAAAATTGCTCAACTTTCCTACCTACTGTTGGCAACATATTTGATCAGAGTCTGTTTAGTCTGCCTTTCCCGTACGAGGAATTCAAGGACTTACAATCTGGGTTCCTACTTCTGGATAAACCTTGCTATTTGTCTCTCTTGACTTCATCTGTCTCCTGTCCAGCAGCTGTTTGTCTGTTTCTACCCCTAGCTGGCCCAACATGGAACACAGCCCCTTTATTTTTATTGCTAATAAAAATGGTAGTAAAGACATAATTCCCTGGAAGACATCTACACACAGGAAATAACTTCCGAATGAAAGTTGGAGTTTTGACATCACGGCACCACCCAGAAATCACCTTCAAACAGGTGCCTCCATTTCTGAAAGTCCTTTAGCCTCACTTGTACCAAAACATTCTCCATGGACTAAACTTATCTTCATATATCTTCATTCCCAGCCTAAGGTCTGTTCTGTAATGATATAACATATACTTTTCTAGGGCACAACAAGAGATTATAGTTACCCTTGGAATCATATGATATTTTACAGATTCTATACTTTTTGACATTTATTCTTCACTCATGTCTCCCTTGAAAGGAGTCTGTTGTAAACTATGGTATTCTACAGTGCTGGTGCATAGTTTAATTTTTGTAAGGAAGCTAATGCATGAAAAGTAAAAATATTTATATGTTACTTTGCAGTTAATCACAATAAAAATGTCTTTTCCAAGTGCCATGAAATAATGTAAACAGGGATGGCATAAATTTTGGAATGGAGGCATAAAAATGAGAAAATTGACCATTCTTTCTTGCCACTAACATTTTAATATGTGGGGGATTATTGAAATTGGTGACATAGAGACAGATTCCTAACTTTTCGGTGTGACCGAGAGCAAGAAGCTCTATTTCACAGAAAAGGATGGTTTCTGAGTGGAGTCACGATTGAACTAAAGGACTGAGTAAAAGGACTCTGAACGATTTCCTCTAAATATTAATAAAGTAAATGTCAGATGGTGAAATTTCAGTAATAATTTGAAGATAAAATAGTGAACATGGAAAATCTATGTCTGTGAAAAGCAAAAGAATAATTAGCTGTATTGAATTCTTATTCAAGAAAGGTCTTGTACTAGATACTTTACATAATTATCATATTTAATCTTCACCAACATCTCCATGCCCCAACACCAGCATACAGAAATAGGAAATGTCCTCAGGATTGAGTTAAGCAAGCATATTAAGCAAAGCGATAAATTCTATGCAAAAAGAGTATTATAGCAACTGGCTTTCTGGATTAAACGTCTTCCTAATTAAGGTACTTAGAAATCAGTGATTTTACCTTTTGTCTGTAAGCCTTATTCACATCTTTTCCTTCCTGCTACGTAACAGTGATTTCCCAGGCTCCCTTAAAAGCTGGCTTATATTTACGTCCTGCCAATAAGAGATACCAAGGAGACGTGAAGAGCACAGGGAAAAGATTTTCCTGTCTCTTTTCTCTGCTTCTCTTGGATTCTTGGGAAGGGACTTCACTCCTTCATGAAGTAGACTTTGGTCAAGTAGCCACCCTTGATCCACTGGATCGTCCCGACAATAATGGTTGTGTAGTCACTTCCCCATGATCCCAGGCCAGCACTGTAGTCTCCATTCCACTGATCCGTCTCTGTCTTGGGTGATCAAGCCTCAACCACAGGGCTTCTTTTTTCAAGACCCAAGCATGGCTTAATCTTTATATCACATTCCATAACTGATTTGCGTTGTACCAGTCCTGGGCCTTGGGTACTGGTAATAGAACTTGCCCCATATTATTAACTCTGCTTGAGAGATCTGCTGCTACTAATTACTGAGTTACCTCACCTTTCCATCTCAACCCTTCCAACAAGTAGTACCTACTCCAAGTTATTTTCTCTGGCCTAAAACTAAATAGTACCCCCGGCAATATTCTAAACAGGAAATAATTATGAGACTGGACTTGGAGAGTTATTGCCTTGAACACAAAAGAATGAATTTCATTTCCTTCCGTGGGTAGTAACAATGTCTTTACTTTCCTGTATATAGATCTTGGATCGGAAAAATCCATGATCAGGAGAGGTATTTATATAAGGATGGGCTTAAAAACTATTCCTTTCCTCTCCAAATCTTGTCCACATCCCTGAACAGTCTACTGGTTTTCAACCAATTATCTTGTTTTATATTATATTAAAATGAAATCAAGGTCAATAAGAATGAACTACCTCCATGCCTGCCATCACCAAATGACCTGACTTCTTTATCCTTTATCCTGGCCAATCATCCCATCTCCATTCTGGACCCTTTCTCCGCTCAAGGATCTTGGATTGCTTAATTGGCTTTCTCTTTCCATCTACATTTATATCCCGGAGCTCTTTCCTCTTAATATATAAATGTGATAGACAGAATGCTTCTCAATTGATCCACACTCTAATCCCTGGAATCTGTGAATATGAAATATACATGGCAGAAAACAGAAAAGACTTTGTAGATATAATTAAGGATACAGAGTTTAAAATAGAGAAATTATTCTGGATTGATCAGCTGGGCCAAATCTAATCACATGAACTCTTAAAAGCAGGAGATATGAAGCAGAAAAGGAAAATCGGAGAGATTTGAAGCATGAGAAACACTTGATGTGCCTTTGCTGGCTTGAAGATAGAAAGGGAAACATGATGAGAAAGGCAGATGTCTGAAGAGCCGAGAGACTCCCAGCTGACAGTCAGGAAGGAAATGGAGAACTGAGCCCCAGAGCTACAGGAATTGAATTCTGCCAACAACCCGAATGAGCTTGGACACGAATTCTTGCAACACAGTCCTACAGACACTTTGATTTTGTCAGCAGAGGACCAGCTGGCCCAAACTGTGATAGACTTATGATCCACAGCGCTGTGAGATCCTAAAACAGTATTGTATTTATCCACCAAGTTTGGGGTAATTCATTACAGCACCAATAGGAAACTACTAGAATAAACATGAACAACTACTTTCAAGAAAAATTCACAACCTAAGACAAAACTTTTGCTAACCCAAGACCACCCAGCTACCATTTTATTTTTTCTCTTCCCCCTCTGTCAATCTTCTTAAAAGAAAATTCTTTTACTCCCTTCTTTTATTACCTTGCTAGCACCACCATGACAAAAATGCCAGAGACCAGGTTGTTGAAACAACAAAACTTTGTTTTCTCCGAGTTCTGAAGGCTGGAAGTCCCAAATGAAGGTGCCCGTAGGGTTGGTATCAGAGGAGGCTACTTTCTGTGACATTCAGAGGCCACCCTGCTGCTGTATCCTCACATGGCTTTTCCTGGGTGCACATGCACCTTTGGTGTCTCTTGTCTCTCTCTCTTCTTATAAGAAAAGCAGTCCTGTTGGATTAAGATTCCACCATTCTTGGGGCGCCTGGGTGGCTCAGTCGCTGAAGCGTCCGACTTCGGCTCAGGTCATGATATCACAGTCTGTGGGTTTGAGCCCCGCGTCGGGCTCTGTGCTGACAGCTCAGAGCCTGGAGCCTGCTTTGGATTCTGTGTCTCCTTCTCTCTCTGGCCCTCCCCGTTCATGCTCTGTCTCTGTCTCAAAAATAAATAAACATTAAAAAAATTAAAAAAGATTCCACCCTTATGACTTCATTTAAACAGAATCACCTCCTTAAGTCCTTATCTCCAAATACAGTCACATTTTAATTTGGGGAGGGGACATAATTCAGTCTATAACACATTTCCCTCCTCACTGTTGAAACAGCTTCTTCTCTATCCCTTCACTGAAGCTGGTTTAACACAGGTCATCGCTGATCACTCCTTACACCTCTTGCTCACTCGGCACCTCCACAGTGTTTTTGTGTTTTGTTTGTTTTGTTTTGTTTTAAACGTTTATTCATTTTTGAGAGAGAGAGAACACAAGTAGGGAAGGGGCAGAGAGAGAGGGGGACAGAAAATCTGAAAAGGGCTCTGTGCTGACAACAGCCAGCCGGATGTGGGGCTTGAACTCGCAAACTGAGAGATCGTGACCTGAGCCAAAGTTGGATGTTCAATTGTTTAAGCCACGCAGGCGCCCACCGCTGTGGTGTTCACAGTGACAGTGACATTTGTGCTGGTGTGGGTTTTCCTGTGATATTTCGTGGGGTAGGAGAGCAGACAGAACCAAACTTTTCATATTATTTACTTTCAGGATATCTAAAACACTCCCAGGGGAAAAACTTGTTGGCACCAGAGAAAGGAATGCCCAAAAGACTGGCACTTAAAAAGCTTGGGTAGTTTTTATAAAGAAGCATGCGTATATTAAGTTTATCTGTGTCCAAACCAAAATAGAGAGTGAATCAAACTATGAAAAGTATAGTCATTTGAAGGGGCGCCTGGGTGGCTCAGTCAGTTGAGCGTCCGGCTTCGGCTCAGGTCATGATCTCATGGTTTCTGAGTTCAAGCCCTGCATCGGGCTCTGTGCTGACAGCTTGGAGCCTGGAGCCTGCTTCGGATTCTTTGTCTTCCTCACTCTCTGCCCCCTCCCCCGCTCACATTCTGTGTCTCTCTCTCTCTCTCTCTCTCTCTATCTCAAAAATAAATAAATTTAAAAACAAAAAGTATAGTCATTTGCCTAGTTAAGTTAACCTATCCCCACAATTGACATCTTCACAGACAACTTCGCAGGTTACCTACAATGCACCTGTCTCAAATAATAACTTTACCTGAAAACCTTTGAGGCAATTTTGAAATAAACAGATAAAATTCAAAACTCTCTTGTGCATATTCACACAGCAGTTTAGAAAAAGATACAGTAGGTGACGATTGTTATAACAGCCAAAGATAGGAAAATATACATATGTTTTTTGCTATTAAAACTTTTTCAGCCTAGTTCTTACTCCTGAACTGAGAAGAGTGAAAATCTGTGGGATTAGCGTGTGAGTCCTGTGAAAATCGAGGTTCTGCCTTAGATTTTCCTTTGATACCTAACCCTATCTCGCCCATCTGCTCACAGAAGAACCTAGGAGACCTCTTTAAAGTCAGGCCATCCAACCCCGCAGCCTGCCAGGAAGTAGAAGGCTGCCCTGCCAATATGACCACCATGGTCCGCTCTGTAGACACCCAGAGTCCCCAAACATGGCGGGGGAGCAGGCTGGCTGTCTGAGCTCTCTCGAATCCCTGCAGTGACTTCAAAATGTTATGATATCCCATTTTTTTTGCCCTTCCATTCTGCAGAACAAAGGAAGTCTGCCCTTTTTCCTGGAGATTTGTACCTAACGTTTGAGTTTACTGCACTGTTCTCTAGTGGCTGTTCAGTTCAAGAACTGGAAAGATAATGATGTGCACACACTCACACAGAGGCATAATGCATGCAGGATCTATTTGACACAAGAACAAAACTACCTTCTGCTTGGGATAAACCTATTGCTCAAAGGTGTGTGTGTGTACAGAAGGGGTAACAGAGTACATGTGTATGCATACAACTGTTCCTTTTTCATAGTTGACTGTGCAAGTATTTCCACAGGGCATGTCATAGAATGCAGTCTTTTTTTTAAATTTTTTAACATTTTTATTTCTTTTTGAGAGAGAGAGCGAGAGACAGAGACAGACAGAGCATGAGCGGGGGTGGGGCAGAGAGAGAGGGATACACAGAATCTGAAGCAGGCTCCAGGCTCCGAGCTGTCAGCACAGAGCCTGACGTGGGGGCTCAAACTCACAAACCACTAGATCATGACCTGAGCTGAGGTCGGACGCTTAACCGACTAAGCCACCCAGGTGTCCCTAGAATGCAGAATTTTTAAATAATTTTTAAAGTTTATTTACTTGCTTTGAGAGAGATAGAAAGGGCAAGATCTAAGGATGGGCTGAGAGAGAGAGAGAGAGAGAGAGAGAGAGAATCCCAAGCAGGCTCCACAAGGTCAGCACCAAGCCCGACGGGGGCTTGAACTCATGAAAACGTGAGATCATGACCTGAGCAGAAATCAAGACTCAGACACTTAACTGACTGAGCCACCTAGGCGCCCCTAGAATGCAGAATGTTAATTGAAGATTGGGCAAAGTAAAGAAAATAAAGGACAATCATTATAGAATATAATCATTATAGAATATAATCATTTTAGCATGTAATCATTATAGAATATAAGCCTCTCAAGTGAATGAGCATTTAAGTTTAATTGGCAATATTCTTGGTCAAGAGCCTGAAAAATGAACTGGGATGGTCACCATTCCATGATCTGACCCAGATCCATGATCTGATGTTGCCAATCACGTCTCTGCCGTTTTGGGCTTTGGGAAGAAAGGGAACGTGATCAATGTTTACCCAGAGCAACATCATTCTCCTGATCCCTTTGATACTAAAGTCACAGGTCAGGTGGCTGAAGGGTGGGAGGCACTTGGAAAGCCGGAGAAATAAAAGTTGGGCATAAAACCAGCTCTGCCATTTGTTTGAATGAAAAAAAAAAAAAACTGTTTTTTGTCCAGCATTTCTAATAAAGAAAATGATACAAGTAAGGATTAGTGAGTAAATCAGTACATTGTCCAAAGAAAACCAACAGTGTGTGTGTGTGTGTGTGTGTGTGTGTGTGTGTAGTGAGAGAGAGAGAGAGAAAGAGAAAGGGAGATTTATTTTAAGAAATTGACTCATGCAATTATGGAGTCCTGGCAACACCAAAATCCATACAGTAGATAAAAGACTGGAGACTGAGGGCAGAACTGTAGTTCAAATTCAGTCAGTCAGCTGAGAGAATTCTATTCTTTCTTGCTTGGAGAGATCAATCTATTTTTTTAATGCACATTTATTTATTTTGATAGAGAGAGAGAGAGAGAGAGAGAGAGAGAGGAGGGGTGGGGTAGAGAATCCCAAGCAGGCTCCATGCTGTGAGCACAGAGCCCAGTGTGGAACTTGATCTCATGGACCATGAGATCATGACCAGAGCTGAAACCAAGGGTCTGATGTTTAACCCACTGAGCCACCCAGGCACCCCGCCCCTATGTTTGCTTTTTAATTAAGGCCTTCATCTTATTAGATAAGACCCTACAACACTACGGAAGGTAATCTGATTCACTCAAACTCTACTGATTTACATGTTAAGCTCATTAAAAATATCTTCACAGAAACATCTATAGAATAACATTTGACCACATATTTGGGTACTGTGGCTGAACCTAGCTGACACATAGTAAGCATCATCATCAGTTACCTTTTTCTATGTAACAAACTACAAAAATAAATAAAAACAAAACCAAAAAGAACATAGTGGTTTAAAAGAGCAACCTTACGGGGCACTTGGGTAGCTCATTGGGTTAAGCGTCTGACTTTGGCTCAGGTCATGATCTCCCAGCTTGTGGGTTCGAGTTCCGCATCAGGCTCTGTGCTGACAGCTCAGAGCCTGGAGCCTGCTTCTGATTCTGTGTCTTCCTCTTTCTCTGCCCCTCCTCTGCTTGTGCTCTGTCTTTCTCTGTCTCTCAAAACAGAATAAATGTTAAAAAAAATTATTAAAAAGATGATTAAAAGAGGAAGCATATATACATTTGGCACTGGGATCAGCTGTAGACAATGGAGGAAGTTCTTTTGGTCTTAACTAAGCTCACAGATGCTCCTGGGGTACAGCTCCCAGGTTGGCTGGGGCCTAGTTGCTCTAGGATGGCCTCAGATGAGATAAATGTCCTCTACTCCATGTGATCTCCCATTAGCTAACAAATTGGCCCCCAGTTGGTCACATAGCAAATTAGCCCCCAGTTGGCAGGGCTCCAGGCACCAGCTAACAGAAGCCCACGAAGCCTCCCGAGCAAGGGCCCTGGCTCAGAACCGACTCACTGTCTCCCGGTCATTGGCCAGACCAAGTGAGGAGGCCAACCTGATCCAAGCTATGGAGAGGAGACCCCACCTCTTGATTAAAAACAAAAACAGAAACAAGAGAGTAAAATACAGGAATGGATGAAAGAGGTGGACAGAAAGAGGCAGAAAAGAGGCTCTGGGGAAATGTGTGATTTATGGGTTTTAAACAATGAAAAGATTTAGGGGAATTCTCTCATTTATCTTCGTATCAAATACTAGGTGTGCTTGGGGACCTTGGGTTGGCCAATCACACATTGCCGGTGCTTTATAAAGGAAAGAAGGAAGGGAGGGAGGGAGGGAGGAGAGAAAAATAATAGCCAGTCAAAGTGATACTTGTATTCAAGATCATTTCGAAGAATGTTTCACTAGAAATCTACAAACAAAAAGTGCAGTATTTTTTAAACGTAGAACATCCAGGGAAGAAATTTACCCTGAATTGAAAAAGACCACAAAAGAGCTGGCAACTTCTGTCCCACCTTTCTTCACAAAGGGCAAAACATGTCCTGCCCATGGCCGCTAACGTCTCGCCTCAGTCTTGGTTCTGTGTGAGGACTTATGCTGAGTTTCAAAGCTTCCTTGCTTTGAAAGGCCCTTTCTTGGCCTTGCTAGTTTGAAGTCCCCCATCCATACCCCTCTCCTCGACTTTAGGTTTGTGCTCTCTTTTTTTTATAAATACATGTCGATCCATTTTTAAGAGAGAGAGAGAGACAGAGCGCAAGCTGGTGAGAGGCAGAGAGAGGGAGGGAAAGAATCCCAAGCGGGCTCCTCGCTGACAGCACGGAGCCCAATGTGGGGCTCAAACTCACGAAACAGCAGAGAATGACCTGAGCCCAAGCGAGATGTTCAACCGCCTGAGCCACCCGGGCGCCATAGGTTTGCTCTCTTCTTGCATTTTCCACCGCGGGAGTTGGGAGAAACAGACCCATCGTAGCCAGAGTATGAGATGCTCCAGCAGTAGACCATGGGAGCATTCAAGTCCGAAGAAGTCCCGAGAGGCTCACTACCTCATCGGGACTGAAGTTGCACGTGCGTCCAGGCTTCTGCGGAACGAGAGGCCCAAGCAGGGCACGGAAGGCCGTCTGATGGATGCGGTGAGACACGGCAGCCTGAATTTCACAGTACCCTCGGAGCCACGGAGCAAGGCAGCGGTTAAAGTCTGCAGTGTGGCCAGACGGCAACCCGGCCATGATTTAGTCTCACTGCACAGAAGTCGGTTGGTTCCCAACAAGGCGTCCCAATATGAGGCCACCGGAAAGGCCAGTTCATCTCTTCTAGCTGGTGTGTGCTGAGGGATGGGGCTGATGAGGGATTCCACCGGCCCCCCCGTGCTCCGTGCTCTGCACAGCTCATGTCCCCCTCCAGGCTGAATCGATGACCTTCCTGTCAACTGCTTCTTTAATGCTAAAGGCTAAATGTCAGTGGCATGATTCAGACGCTCAGGCACTCGAATGCTTACCAGTACTAGGACCACCATCAGTAGGGGTTATTCTAATTTAAAGCCTAGCTACCGGGTGTTACGTCCCTCACTGGGCAGCGGGCACGCCTCATGCCATCTTTCCCTCTCCTATTAAAAAGGAAGGTACGATGTGTCAGACCCCAAGAGAAGCAATAGAAGCATATGCAAGCAATATAAGATCTCAAGATCAGCAATACGTTTATTCTTAATGAGTGATTTTCCCTTTTCTATTTTTTATGGGCATTGTATGGCCAGCCAAATATTAATCCATTTCAGAGAGGGAACTGTTGCAGAATTTTCCCGGGATCTTTATGTAACCAGGAATGTTAAAAGGTTTACTACCAATAGAATAGAGGCTCCTGAGACCTTACAGCCCTTGGGGTAATAATATGCGTCAAACAGAAGAAACACACATTTCAGAAGCCCCCCCCCCGCCGCTGCTTATGGAAGACTGTCAACAGCTTGGACCGTTCTTTCCGGGTTTTAGATCCAGTTCCCTTGGGGACATCAGCTGCCAAGAAGTCTCTGCAGAAGGTTTTTCCCACTGTTACACCTGCCGGTGCCCACTGGGGTCCCCCCACTCAAGGTTTTTGCGCAGGGCACTTCGCCCCGGGCGCCCAGCAGTGTATAAGGACAAGCTGGTTCCTGTCCCTTTCACTGGGTGGAAGTGAGGCCGGGGGCCTGAGCGGAAATGGAAAGAAGCATCGTCTCCTCCAGCTTGTGTTCTTCCTCCCTGGGCACCAAAGTGGATGTGTTGGTGGCCACAGTCATGCTTCATTCCGTCCCTCGTGGAAACGATTTCTCCAAGTTGTGATTCTGCCCCTCATTCTAAGGACTCAGACCAAAGTCCATGGGAAGGGCCAGGAGACCGCTATTGGTACGGGTGTGGGGTCGTTTTGTGTCCTTCCGACCTGTCCACCTTATCTTTTCTTCCAAACATGCTTTCAAAACTCTGCCTAGTTCTCATCCCGTGGGGGAAAAAAAAATGCAAAATCCAGTAAAGCCGTGTAAAGATAGCAAATTCCGAAGTTTTTGCCTCAGACACACTTTGTGTTCAGTTAAAGCTCAAGTTAAGACCACATCTGTACCTACGTACGTTTATAAATGACACCGACTGCGAAGCACGGCATTTAAAAAGGTGTGACTTAATGAAAGAAATATCCCATGCTCAAATAAAGCTGGGATATGTGGCAACTCTCAGAGGTTTGTAATGTACAATACACATCCAGGGCTTTTACGTAAACGATCTCATCTGACTTTGCCTAAACCAACTTTGCCAACACACATTTCACAACGGAAACTTTTTTTTTTTTTTCCAGAATGTCTGGTTCCTGAGAAATCCAGTGATATTGCATGGATTTGCCCAACACTACCATGAGGACGTTCTAGACAAAGTTTGTTAACAAATACTTCTGGTCAGTCACTTGCTGAATTAATGGAAGAAGAGTCTAGTCGTTACTCTGTTGCTTTCTAAATTCGCATCAGACCAGTTTTCACACTCAGAAGCAGAGTGTGGCAAGGGGTGTACAAACCGAAGTCGCAGGGGTGTCCTTGAGGGACCAGGCCTCCTACAAGGGCCGCGGTCCCTGTCTCAGTGTGAGAAGGCAGGATTGCAAGATCTTTCTACTCTCAAGGGAAACTGATAGAACAGTTTCTGGTGAAATATCCTAATTTTAAAAATAATATTTATTTGTTTTTCAGAGAGAGAGGGAGAGAGAGAGGGAGAGAGAGAGAGAGATTGAGAGAGAAGGAAGGGCAGAAAGAGAGGGAGACAGAGAATCCAAAGCAGACTCTGAACTGTCAGCACAGAACTTCACACGGGGCTCAAACTCATGAACCATGAAATCGTGACTTGAGCCAAAGACAGACACTGAACTGAATGAGCCATCCAGGTGCCCCGAAATGCCCTATTTTTTAATGTTGGCAACAAAATTTATTAATGTTATTATTTTTTTTTTTTTTACAAAGAGAGAGAGAAAGACACTTCACATGAAGGCACTTTCCTCCCCCCCGCCCCCCACCAACAAAAAAACACAATAAAACAAACAAACAAACAAACAAAAAGACACTTTTGAGTTGAATCCTGTGTTCAATTAATCTCCTGTGTAGGTCCATCATTCTGAATCCAGAAGGTCAGAAGTAGAGGAAAATTCTACTGGGTTCTTAATTCAGACTGTGTTCTTAAATTCCGACTATTTGTAATTGTTGTATATAGCCTGCTTGTTGAAGTAAATAGCCAAGTACATGGTATTATTTTATTACATGCATGAGTTTAGAACTGAATTATGAGATAGGTGTTCGCAGAAACTTTGACTTTCAAGTGACATCTTTTTATACTGTGAAAGTCAAATAGTCAGTGCCTTAGACCACACTCCCTCTGGGGATGTTAAAGACTAATTTAGTTGGAACTATACTTAAAAATAGAATTTAGTGATAAACTTTGCCATTACATTATTATTTTAAATATCTGAAGTCTAATACATTATCATCAAGGAGGGAAAGAGTATTATTTTAGAAAAATCTACAAATCAAGGGAAGTTTTAATATTGCTTTAAGTCACTTGGGAATTATTTAAAGCCACAGCAGAAAATGTGTATCAAATGCAATTACCCCTCAATGGTCCATACGGGGCTTATCCTTATTTTCATTGATGACTGTGTCATCTAGCTCCGCAACCCAACCTTAATAAAAATAGTGCAGCTAATACACACACACACACACACACACACACACACACATACACACCTACACACCTTACATATATATGTTATATATTTCATAAAATAGTTTAATTTGACATTGAATGGATAATATGTAATATCATGTGACCATTGCTAATGTCAAAATGATTTTCTGGATTCTTCATCATTCTCTATAAGCATACGATTTGCAAACAGACTCTGATACACTATGGAATTTGTTTAACTCTTACGCTTTACTTTCAGAAAAAGGCAATGCAAAATGAGGTCCTTTAGGAAAAAAAATAGCCACTTTTGTTAATATGTAGCTTGTTTTATTTTTTTAAATTTTTTTTAACGTTTATTTATTTTTGAGACAGAGAGAGACAGAGCATGAACGGGGGAGGGGCAGAGAGAGAGGGAGACACAGAATCGGAAGCAGGCTCCAGGCTCTGAGCCATCAGCCCACAGCCCGACGTGGGGCTCGAACTCATGGACCACGAGGTCGTGACCTGAGCTGAAGTTGGACGCTTAACCAACTGAGCCACCCAGGCGCCCCTATGTAGCTTGTTTTATATTATAGGTAATGTCTCTGCAATTTGTTATCATCCTATTTTGTAAACTATGTATACCTGACAAGACTTATTTTATTTTATTTTATTATTATTATTTTTTTAAGTAGGCTTCAAGCCCAGCATGGAGCCCAATGCGTGACTTGTACTTATGACCCTAAGGATCAAGCCCGAGCTGAGATCAACAGTCCGATGCTTAACTGAATGAGTTACCAGGAACCACCATAATTTTAATTTTTATAAATTGCATCATATGTTGAGATGAAGATTAATCTTAAACAAATGCTTTCCTTTTACAAAGGAAAAATCAACTCTGTATAAATCTTTTTGAGATTCTGGATTTTATGGAATGAATTTATCGATATGGGGCACAAATATATTGAATACAGACTTAAACTGAATTGTTATAATCTCCCCCCTTGATTTAGTGATTCTTCAGTTACTTCTCCGTTTTCTCTACAATTCAAGAAAAGTGATTTTGGAAAGGGCTGAAATGATAAACTTTCCTTGTATTCTCTTCCGGGGAATCAAAAGATGATTTTTTCCCCCAATCTAGAAGAGATCAAAGAAACAGGCAAGGAGACGAGAGTGGCTGGCAAAGCTGAGGAAGGACGGGAGGAGGCAGATTTTTGGCAGAACTGAATGTGTTAATCTGCAGTGAAATTAGCGATTTAAAAAAGTATTTCTCAGCTGCACATCTAAAAAAAATTTATGGGTCTAATTTTCCTTTGGAAATTTAAAATGTTACAAACTCCTAAGATATAATTATCCAAGTTTTTCTACCCTCCACTCACCATGCCCACAGAAACGAGTGGGGATTATGTATGGATGCACATGGGATGACTATTGCAAAGGATTTAGAAACATTTCAATAAACATACTTGCAAATATTTTCGGTATTTTAAAAAAGTAGGACACATATGTTAAATTCAAGTGAGGAGGGCTTAAAAGGGAATCTCCAAGTGCACAGTTTGCTTCTATATTTGTGTGAACCATTTGGTTAAGTATTTTACAAAATATCTACACTTTATTTTCCAGTCCTTATGGAATTTTCAAAATACTGTATATCCTACAATAGACTTTTCAACATATGTGTAAGCTGTAGTGTGAAAATAATTGTGGAAATAATTCTAGATCTATATAATTCCACAACCTACTTGCCTTGAATTGGCGGAATGTGTTTTTCATGTAAGTATGTATCGAAAATGTTTAAGTGTTTCACACAAAACTCCTCCTTGAGATCTAAAAGCATCTCTGCAATTGACGAGGCTTTGCCAACCTAAGGAAATTAGCAAAGATAACATTTAATAACAGCAACCAAGAGAGCTCTTACTTTTGTCAGATTTCTTTAAAATGTTTAGAAGTTTGGGTGAAATAAAGACATGTTTAGCTAAAACGCTCATCCCTTAGCTTATGAGATGATTGCTAGACACTGCTGTGGACACTTGGGCTTTCCAAAAGTTAATTATTTAATGACCTTTCTAGAAAAATCAAAAGATCACTGAGGAGCGACTTTTTCCTCTTCCGTCCTCTGCTGGGAAAAATCTTTCTCGGGTTGTAGGGTCCTCGTAGTTCTCTGTTCTCGAGAGTTGCCGAGAGTAGTTTTAAATAGCCAAGGTTTTTCTTTAACCTTCTCTTTCCTAAATTTCCTCCTCCTCCAGCTTTTCTTTACCCACTTAAGATGTTACAAAAAATTATCAAAGAAAAAACTAGCACTCAGCAGAACTATACACATGTGGATGCTAAATAAATACTTTTGATGATGATGAATGTTGGCAAGTCTCCATGGAAGAAAGACCTTACACAAAAGATGTTATAATTATTATGTTTAAATGATTATGCTATAATTATTATGTTAAAAATCTCCCATGCTCTCAGAGCTGCTTGGCGGTGGCAGGGCTGTGACATCCCCATTAAACCTCATCTATTGCTGAGGCATTTGCCACCTTCACAAGCAAAGACAGTGGCTTGGCCAAGCACGAGCAACCTGAGTAAGGAGCAAAGGGATTTTCTGGAGTACTCTCTCCCTCTTCGTTTCCCATTCCACACTCTGGGAGGCTCCTGGCCACCAAAGGATCACATTTCTTAATTTTGTCTCAATGTTTTGTCTTCTTTTTCACCAGCTGCCGTAGAAGATTTTGGCAAGTTCATTCCCATCAAGTTTGGATGAGGTTCAAGTTGTGACCTACCTCTCCAGGGGTTAAATAACTTTTAAAGGAAAGATGGTCAAAGCTAAATAAATGAATATCTAATAATGAAATTTTCTTTTTATTAAAAGGGGATGCCCCTGCGGAAAATTTTTGCACTCAGTGTAAGTTGTCTATGGATTTCCAGGATCCAGAGATGTTAACACCTACACATACGTATATTCTACAGTGGAATTGAAGAGTCCTTGCTGTGATGAACACCAGGTGTTCCATGGAAATTTTCAATCACTGTATTGTACGCCCGACACTAATATAACACTCTATGTTAACTAACTGGAATTAAAATTAAAAACTTTAGGGGCACCTGGGTGGCTCAGTCAGTTAAGCGTCTGACTTTGGTTCAGGTCACGACCTCACAGTTCGTGGGTTCGAGCCCTGTGTTGGGCTCCGTGGTGACAGCTCAGAGCCTGGAGCCTGCTTTGGATTCTGTGTCTCCTTCTCTCTGCCCTTCCTCTTCTCGCACTCTCTCTCTCTCTCTCTCTCTCTCTCTCAAGAATCAATGAACATTAAAATTAAAAAAAAAATAAAAACGTTAAAAAATTCCTCCCAAAACACAAATAGGAAATATATTCTATAGAGGTAGTATTATTATTATTTTGTTTTGGGGGGGGGTCCCATACTATTTCCTACATTGAGAATAACAGGCTGATTAGATGACTCTTCAGAGACTCTTGTCAGTACACTGATGATCTTTCACCAACCGCAGAGTACTCTCTAGAATTCTGGTGAAGGCTGAGCTCGGCCAGGGTTTCAGCTCTGACTGAGGTGGCAAATGTTTCCACGTAAATGGACCTCTCTGTCAACATCCAATAGAATTTCCACGATGCATCTGGCTGAAGATGCTTTGAGGTTTTCCAGGTTCCACCAAGGTGCATTTTGTCCCTTCGAACGGAAAATCAGTAAGAGCCTTAATTTTTATTGCTGCTGATAAGGTTTTGAAGAATACACACAAGAGCCATGGTTTTAAAAGACGTGCATTTCTGCATTTCTGACCTCAGCCGGAGTCAGGCAGTGGTGGCGAGACAGGTTTAGAGGCATGCCGTGTAGACCCTGATTCAAGTGCAACTCGAGACCTTTACTTGCTGAATGTAAAAGGCGCATCGCACCTCCTGGCACATAGAAGGGTCTGGTTCATCCTAACGACTATTACCAATTACCAGCCCTCATAGTCACTGTCAAATTTCTGAAACTCTTCAGTTAAAAGAGGAGAGAAACGGGATCAAGGAAGAGATGAGTTGAAGGCAGCACCACAAATCCGTTGAGAGGACTTTTTGTGAGTTACGTTCAGACAGGAAGGAGTGGCACAAGAGCAGAAAGACAAGTTCACAAACCAAAGTTGGAGGATTTGGGATTAATTGAAATCCTCAAGTGGTGCATGGTAAGTGACTGCCTATTTAGAGCCAACAGATAGGTTTCCGTGAGGTTAAGGAAGCGAAAAATCCCATACGAAGCTACTGAGATGTTAAATTCTAATTAGAAGTGTTAATTAAAAAAAAAAAATTCCAATTTCATCAGTGAGAGTGCTTTTGTTGTTCCGATTCTCTTTGCTACAGTGAATCCTAAGTATTCTGACTCACTTTGTTCCAATATTATTTACCACTTCTATAGGGGAGAGGAAAGTTGAGCATGGCCATAGGAGCATGGAGTAGAGAGTCCTCTTCCCAGGGCTGCCATGATAAGATGCCTATTGGGATTTTCATGGAAAATTCCTGCTTTCATGTCGTTATACTCAAGCTTAAGAATTCGTTGTGGCTCGGAGTGGAGCAAATCAAGTGTGGGTCTCTCAGGAAGAAAAATGTATCTATGTACTTCTTCACAACATCCTTTTGCCATTGTTTTCTGCTTTTTAAAAATGTGCAAAGAAGATTCAATGAATTTCCCAAATTTAGATGACTTTATTTTGTATTGTATATCGAGTTAAATATAAAGTAATAATATCATTTAACATGACACTTTGCAGACTATTAATCCATAATAAGGAGTAAACTTTTTGAATAAGCATGGGGATATTAGCTACGTGAACTTATTTAGAAATTAAACATTAAATTAAATCTGATATTTAACAGATTTCCAAAAATTGAGTGTACATTAATGTTTTTATTTCAATGGTAATAATCAATGCTCCAAATTATTTAATGTAAACCTAAATGTTTTCTATTATGTGTTTTATTTATGCTTGGCTAATTTCAATTTTGTTATAAATGTTAGAGAAGAAATTGTTATATATAATATTTAAAAGGTGTTTCAAATATAATCGTTGGGCATAGGAAGGCCTATGTAGTAAAACACACAGTATAATTTGTTTTTACATTGAATATGTATTTAGTCTGCCATAATACTCATTTTAAATTATTTGAAATTTAAGTTGTCATTTAAATTATTGTAGTTAATATAATACATTTTTAGAAAATATACATATATTTCCATTTAAACACATGAGTTTTCACAAAGAAATGATGTCATCTCATACATATATAGGATGGTTTTTCCAATGTTAGTAGAAAAACAGAGAATATAGTTAAAAGACTCTATGTATTAAATCCCCAAAACAACCATTTCTAAGGTGTGGCTCTTTCAAACCATCTTGCTATACTATAGAATCTAAAAAAAGTGGATGATATTTCCTGTGTGAATTATTATAGAATAAATGTAAACTAACTCAAGGAAAAGTGAGAACTGGGTACCATTTCTTTCATTTCCATATTCTACATCAAAATATGACTATTCTGGATCCCATTTTCCAAGGTCTGTAACAGACCTTAAAAAGCCCTAGCTTACATTTTTGATATGGTTGAGGTAGAATTTTCAGGTCTCAGGATAGATCAGTGAGTCCCTAGATATAAACACCTTTAGACTATTTCAACATACATCATATACGGTAGCTTCCATATGACAGGAGATAAGACAAAGACTTCAATCATTAATTTCTATTTATTTTTATCCATCACCAGTCATAATTTAAAAAATATATTTTAAAATATTTTAGGACTCTAAAATTGTTACTATACCAGTTAACTCGAGATTAAAATCATCCCTATTCTCGGGGCGCCTGGGTGGCTCAGTCGGTTAAGCGTCCGACTTCAGCTCAGGTCACCATCGCGCGCGCGGTCCGTGAGTTCGAGCCCCGCCGTCGGGCTCTGGGCTGACGGCTCAGAGCCTGGAGCCTGCTTCCGATTCGGTGTCTCCCTCTCTCTCTGACCCTCCCCCGTTCATGCTCTGTCTCTCTCTGTCTCAAAAATAAATTAAAAAACGTTAAAAAAAAAAAAAGATTGTGTGAATTAAAAAAAAAAAAAAATCATCCCTATTCTAATAGCTGGAGCCAAAATGTCCCTGGGGGGAGAGATAGATCTACTTGTTTTGATAAGAATCCATGGATGCAATAAACTGCCTGACAACATGGGTGCTGGCAGGTGTTGGGGAGTGGATGGTGAGGGGCAGCCTTATCTGCATGAGATAGAGATATAAATTTGTTGGTTTTGCTTTTCAGAAACATTAAGGGGCACCTGGGTGGCTCAGTGTGTTAAGCATCCCACTCTTGGTTTCAGCTCAGGTCCACATCGGGTGCAGAGGCTGCTTGGGATTCTCTTCTCTCTCTCTCTCTCTCTCTCTCAAAATAAATAAATAAACTTTTAAAAAATTAAGAGGAGCAAGAAAGAAGACAGAGAAAAGAGTGAGGAAAAATGGTAATTTTTCTATATTTCTATAAAATTTTCTATAAATTTTCTATATAGAAATTATAATTTCTATAATTATTCTACACTATAATTTGGTGTAGGAATAGTGAAACAGCCCTGTGGAGCAGTGACCAGAAAACACTGCAAAGGTGCTGATTGTCTTGTCCAAAATGACCTGTATGCCTGGGATGTCACTCTTTCCCACCTAAGCCTTCATAAAACCTTATTAGGCTAGTAGAGTTCTATCCATTTAAGAAATTAGAGGTAGTTAGAAAGGCTAGGTTCTGTGTTTAAATGGAACACAGAACAGGAAATCAAGCATTAAGGGATAATAAGGAATTAGGTACTAGAGAATCTATGTTGATGTAAACCCCTTACTCATTTACAGAAATCGAGGGGATATGAGTACAGACCATCGTACTGGGAAGTAGAACTCAGCCATTTATGAAATAAAAGATTCCAGGGGTGCCTGGGTGGCTCAGTCGGTTAAGTGTCTGACTTCGGCTCAGGTCATGATCTCACGGTTCGTGGGTTTGAGTCCCACAATGGGCTCTGTGCTGACAGCTTAGAGCCTGGAGCCTGCTTTGGATTCTGTGTCTCCCTCTCTCTGCCCCTTCCCTGCTCACACTCTGTTTCTTTCTTAAAAATAAATAAACATTTAAAAAAATTTAAAGAAGATTCCAGACTATACTACTTATTGGACAAAATGATCATCACACATAAACTGATTCTGTTGAAGACAACTTTACAAATATCACATATGGTGATTTCATCACAGTATCTGACTAGGTATTTTGTGTATATATACATACATATATACAGTAAAACCTTGGTTTGCGAGCATAATTCATTCTGGAAACGTGCTTATAATCCAAAGCACTTGTAGATCAATTTTAACTTGATAAACACATCACTCGTTTATCAAGTTAAAATTTATTAGAAATGTTTGCGGGGCGCCTGGGTGGCTCAGTCGGTTAAGCGTCCGACTTCGGCTCAGGTCATGATCTCACGGTCCGTGAGTTCGAGCCCCGCGTCGCGCTCTGTGCTGATAGCTCAGAGCCTGGAGCCTGCTTCCGATTCTGTGTCTCCCTCTCTCTATGACCCTCCCCTGTTCATGCTCTGTCTCTCTCTGTCTCAGAAATAAATAAACGTTAAAAAAAAAAAGAATGAGAAAAAATAAATGTTTGCTTGTCTTGTAGAACGCTTGCAGATCAAGTTACTCACAATCCAAGTGTTATTGTGCACGTATACGCAAAATACTTAAAGCTGGCACTCTTAGCTGAATTTGCAGTAGAATTATTGTAGTAAGCATTGAATTGACACCATCTTAGAAGGATTTCCCATCATACGCATTGGTCAACTCAGGCAGACTGATAACTTCAACTTAGAGAATGTTATGAGGTCAAGAACACTCTGAGACGAGCAACTAACTCGTAACTTACAATAAAGTAACATTTATTGAGTATTTGTAAAGGGCCACATATTAATTCACGTTCCTCTCTTAATGGACTTCTTAAGTAGGCAATAATAATACCACTATTTTCAAATTGAGAACTGAAAACACAGAGAAGCTAAATAACCCGTCCAAGCTCTCACAGTCAGTAAGGAGAAAACTGGGATTTGAATCCAAGTTATGTTCATACCCCACCTTCTTAATATGCAATATTGCCTCCTGAATAAGAGCAGTGGAAGTCTAGAAAGGCGTGTCTTATGAGGAATGATTGAATAAAGTGAAATGTTTAACTTGGAGAACAAAAGCCATTTGGAAAAGAGAGGAAAAGAGAATAATAGCAACACAAACTGATGTTTTCTGAAGCACCCTGTGATTAAATCACATTTGAAAATCATTCCATCTGGGGCAGGCACAGTATCAGCTCCTTTCTACTGATGTGAAGTTCAAAGTGTGCAACATCTCTGGACTTGAAACATTCTCAAACAATCTTAACTGACAGAAACTTGCATCAACTGTGAAAGAAAAGGGAGCTAGAAATACATATTAGTTATTATCATCCTCAGAAGTCTAGGAGACTTCTCCTAATAGGAAAAATACAGTGAAGCCTAAGTGGTTGTATTTATCACGAAAAATGTAAAAATTGGCATTTTCTAAATATGGTTCTCTCTTTTTTTTTTTTTTTTTTGCTTAAAATGTGCGAGTGAGTGAGGGCCCCAGGGGTCCAAACACTTCTGGGTCCCTTGCAAGATCTCTGGGCATGTGGGTGACAATGATCCTTACTGTGCTGGCCAATGTGATAGTGGCCTAGTAGCCTGTGGCCACACCCTGGCAAAGAAGCACTGTGTTTGTAGTTCTACCTGTCAACCAACCTATGGCAAAACCACCAGGGCGGGGGGAAACCCAGTCTTTTAGCTTATTCTTTTTTGAACTCCTGTCCTCTTGGATGGACAGGGTGACTCATCCTGTCCAGGTAATATTTTGGTGATTACCTTTTTTGGACACTCTCTCTTTACCTCTTATCAAGACACGTTCTGATGAAAGAGTCTTATGTCCAATACAGATATCGGCAGCTTAGTGTGAACACAACAAAATTCACTACCTTTCTCGTTGCTCATTGACAACACCATTTCAGGAACCTTAAGCAGTTGCGGAATAAATTATTAGTATTCAAGAGTAACTAAGCATAAATTATTCAAGAGTAAGTAAGCCAGTGGAGGAAATATTTTGAGCAGGCATCTCTAAATCAAAATGACTATGGGTGTTTGTGTGTGTGTGAGGAGGGTCTGAGCTTAGGAACAACAGAGCAATATGTTCGTTTACTTTCCACTCTTGGTTTTGAAGCTATGCAGGTTTTCATTCTGTCATCGTTTCAATACAAAGCAGACATCTAGAAAACCTGTACAGATTGCAGAGATGTGTTTCTGCTGGCGTCACAACCAAGGATTCACATCAGAATACACACTACCATGAAGGACATTAGGGACATGCTTTGACAACCGAAAGGAGGAAGGGACCATAAGAAGTCATGTTCAACCACCATACATTTAACCACCAGCAGCTAAACCTGGTGGGTTCAACACGTTCATGATCAAGGCTCCTCCCCCCAAATCAATGGGATGACGTTAAAGGAAGTAGAGATAACAGATACAAAGGAGAAAGACCAAAGAGAGCAATGGTTTGAGTACGTCAACAATGGGAAAGCAAACGGAGACGAGAGAAATTGAGAAAGTTAAAAAGTTAAAGGCCTGCCTGGACGTGACTAATGAGAAAAAGTCAGTTCATGCTGCAGAAACCCAGAACTTCAGCTATTAGGGATCTCAGAAGGGATTCTGAGAATTGCTTGAGCTTGTAATGATAAAGCAGTTCGACATCAGATGTCCTTCTCCACTCATGGTGGCAAGCCACCACCTGAGAGAGGGGACTTCATTCTCTAGAGATATTCAGTTGGAGAAACTCTGGACTTGGGGACTCATGGGGACAGGAGAGAGAAGAGGGAAGGCTTCGGACTGAAAAATACGAGGTTGAGTGAGTCCCTATGTGCTGAACGAACAGCTCTTTTCTTACTCAGCTCTGCAAACGCTGGGTGCCCATTACCCTCTCCTCCAAGGACGGGGTTGGAGGACATTCCTCTGCACAGTCTGCATGTCTCCAGAGAAAAGTACCGCAGATAACAATGTTATATGCTTTTCCACCCATCCTATCACCTCAGGCGAAACTAATCAATACATCAGCCCATCGCAGAAGTAGTACACCCAGTCATCAGTTTTAGGACTCATTTCTAAATATATATAGCTAGGAAAGGATTATTGAGAAGGCCTCCAATATGAAAGACCACAAACAAGGTAGGGATATTTAGAATGAGAGATACATGTATATCAAGTTAAAAGACATGTTCAGAATATGAGAAAATGCTTTTAAAAACCTACAATATTCTCAGAGTAATAGGATAAGGTATTATTCCATTTCTAAAATATGAACGGGAGGTGATAGACAGGGTTTGGAATGAGCTCATGGGAATAAATATGATGAATTCTAAAAAGGACTAGAACAGCTTGAAGGGGAAGCCAATTAAATATTCCAGAACACAGAACAAAAGTTAAGGTGAAGATTGATAATAGAAGAGAGTGCTTTAGAAAAGAAAAGAAAATGGCTAATGATTTTTCAGAGACCAGAGAATCCCGAGGGAAAAGGTTTGCAAGGAATGAAATCAGGGACATTTCACAGTACACTTGCTTCTGGATCAAAAGTGTCCACTGAGTCCTTGGCATCATGAAGAAACATATTTTCACTAAGGTGCATTCATAGTAAAATGTAAGAAACTGTCAGATAAATTAAAAATAAGGAAAAAATTTCAAGGGAAAAATAAATGTCATATACAAAGGGCAAAGCACCTTAAGGGCACCAAATTCCTCCAAAGCACCACAAGAAGCCAAGAGATGAACTAAAACATTTTCAAAATCCTGAGGGAAAATGAATTTTAACCTATAATTGTATCACCAGATTAACTGTTATGTAATTATGAAGACAGGATAAACCCTTTTGAGACTTCAAACAAAAAAAAAAAATCCACTGTGAATTCTTTCTTAACAAACAACTGAAAGACTTCTTCCACCAGAAAGATCAAGAAATAGAAAAACCAAACCAAACCAAACCATGAGATTCTTTCAACTCAGGAGAAAGGAGAAAGAATTTTCCAAAATGTCAGCAAAAAAAGTTCCAATAGTAGTTGGCAGCAGGCAAGCAAAGTGACCAGGCACTTTGGAGCAAGATGGAAAGCTCTAGAGAAAATTCTCATAGGAATGAGGAGATGGAGAGTCTTGTGTGATGTGTGGCGTATAAATGAGAAGAATTTCAGAGAGTCACAGAATTTGTGCAAGTTCATGATAAGTACAGTAAAAACATAAGCACATGAAAAATCTAGGCATTGCTAGTTCTAAGGAAAGCAAAAAAAAATGTTTAACAAAAGAGACAAGTAACAAGTGTTTGTTATTTGGCGTTGCCACGAAAATACATATTCATCATAAAGCTGAACATCAATTTAAGCAGAATTAGTCGGGTAGCGTTTTTGGAAGATAGGAGGTAGTGATGTCCATGATTGAATGGAACAGGTAGGTAAATAAATAGTGGTATAAGCGTGTGAGTACTATATAAATATCATGAGGAACACCTAAAAAACTTTAAATAGATTACCCTGGAGAGAGTATAACGGAGACTAGGAAAGCAGAAAACTGATATTTCATTTGCAGCTTCTTCGTACTATTTTCCTTTTTAAACAACACTCGTATATTAGTTTTTTGAAAACAACCCCAAAGAGCTACTTACTACTCCTCACTTCAAAAGACCGGAATACTTGAGGTGCTCGGGTGGCTCAGTGGGTTAAGCATCTGACTTCAGCTCAGGTCATGATCTCGCGGTTCATGAGTTTGAGCCCCACATCGGGCTCTCTGCTGTCAGCACAGAGCCCTCTTCGGATCCTCTGTTCTCCTCTCTCTTTCTGCCCTTTCCCCTCTCATGCACGTTGTTCTTTCTCTCTCAAAAATAAGTAAACATTACAAAAAAAAAAAAAAAAGACAGGAATACCTGACCAGATCACATGGCCATGTTTCTGCCTCATTTATATCACTACGACATAGATGAGCATCCATTTTCAGTGTTTCTTAGAGAAAGACACTCTGGCTTAGGCTTTTTTATCCACAGGTTATGTTGAAGTAACACTAACAAAGATATCATGTACGAAGGGAAATACATTTTAAAAAACACACATGCATGCAACATTTTCTATTGATATTCACAAGCGCTTCCTGTGAGATTCACTTGTGCAGTCAAACACTGGAATGCTGTATCAATACTATAGTTAAACTTCAAGGAGCAATTTATCAGCAGCGTTGTTCCGGGGATGCGCCCAGTGACTTATAGTTGCAACCACCCTCCTCAGGAGTTTCCGCTACTAAGTCACCTTTGTGTACCTTGGATTTATGCCAAGGTAACGCCGTGAGGTGGTTTTAAAGCCTTTCCCTGTGAAGCCTGCTGGGCTGATGTCTGCAGAAAATGATTCATAGGTCATTTACACTCTTTATGTAGAGACTGAACAACTTTATTTAAAGACGTTTCTTTCTATTTATCTTTTAGGAAGTTCACATGTCAGTTTTTTGCCCACTGACACAGGCTTTTGAAATACTTCTGCAGCCGGCATTTCAGTCACTGTGAACTCACCCAGCAGCTCATTTAGAACACTTTAAGATGAGGCCAGCACCCACACCTCGCTGGGAAAAAACTCACTACTTAGTAAAAACAAGACCATAATGTCCTCTACTCGCCCTCTATTTCTCCCCGGTTTACTCCCCTGTTTAGGTGCCTCTGCATGGCGGGCAAATCAGGCCGCTCAATCCCACGGAGATGTTTTGATCAATTATAAATGAGTTTATGGCTTTAAAGCATTTTATGTTTTGGGTGATCCTTTATTCCTTGTCTAGACTGGAAGAGATCATTTTGTTATTATCACCACCGTCACCCTTGTTTGCAAGTGATGGAAATCCAACTGAAATCAGCTCAACTAAAAAGGGGGAATTACCTTTGAGAATGTGAAAGTATTGGGGTGCGTGGGTGGCTCAGCTGGCTAAGCATCCCACTCCTGGTTTCGGTTCAGGTCACGATCTCCCGGTTCGTGAGTTCAAGCCCGGCATCTGGCTCTGTGCTGACAGTATGGGGCCTGCTTGGGATTCTGTCTCCCTCTCTCTTTGTCCTGCCTGCTCTCTACCTCTCTCTCTCTGAAAAATAAATAAATAAGCATTAAGGAAAAAAGAATGCAAAAGTATTTCATAGAAACAACAAGACAAAACCTGGGCTCTGCAAAACATACCTGCATATTTTTTTTCTTGCTGTATCATTTTTACTTTTCTTTTGAGAAAATCATTTTGGCTTTTCTGGCCCATAGCAGAATTACTTTCCTTTTCATGTTGACCAAGTTTATAGGAGGAAATATAGTATCATATTTTATTTTGATTTGCATTTTTATTATTAGTGAAGACAAACATATTTTCTTATTTATCTTTTTTTTGTAGTTATTAGTAAATTTACCCTTTACTCACTTGGTCTTTTGTGTGTGTGGGGGGGGGGGGAGGAAGTAAGGAGTATTCATCATTTCAATTTCTTTTAAGAGCTTTTCATATTTTTGGAATATTAACCCATTTTTTGTAATACATAATCCCAGTTTGTTTGTTTATTGAGAGAGAGAAAGAGAGAGAGGATGAGAAAGCGGGAACACAAGTGGGGAAGGCAAAGGGAGAGGGAGGGGGGAGAGAGAATTTCAAGCAGGCTCCATGGCTAGCACAGAGCCTGAGTTGGGGCTCGATCCCACAACCCTGGGATCGTGACCTGAGCTGAAATCAAGAATAAGACACACAACCAGCTGAGTCACCTAGACATCCCTTCCTGGCTTCTTTGTATCTTTAGCTTTTCATGTGGTATTTAGTGTAACTAAAATTTGCAACATTTATTTTGTTTTCCTGTTATCAGCTTCTGTGTCACATCCGGGAAGTTTTCAGTCATTACATAGATACTCCTCTATAATGTATTCCAGTAATTCTGCCAGATTTAAAACCGTTTCCATCTTAGAAGCGTCTGGAGATTACTTTGTAAGATGTGAGGTAAATAACGATCTTTACTTTGAGTTCTTTGGCTCCTTGTTTTAATAATTTTACTACAAACTCCATCCTTTGAAAAGGCCATTTCATCATATTACGCACACACGTGCACACAGGCACACAATTTAGTCCGGGGTGCCACATAAAATAGCCAGTGCCATCAAGTAGGTGTTACTCATGATTTTGTAAGTCAGAGATTGAGAAAGGGCTCAGCCAGTTGGTTTGTCTGTACTTCATGTGGCATTAGCTTGGGTGGCTACTACTGGAGGGTCCAGCAGCAAGATGTCTTCCTCCCTCACTCGTCTGGTGCTTCCTGTTTCTTGGCTTCATTTCCTGTCATACCCCACAGTGTCTCATGCTCCAGAGATTTTCCACGTGGTTTAGAAATTGCACCACATGACAGCCTCGGAGTAGTTACAAGGCTTTCATGAGGCGGGAAACACAACTTGCCAAGCCAGTCAATGGTTAAGCCCAGAAATGACACTCTGTGACTTTGGTCATACTCTACCGGCCAATGCAATCACGGAACCAGATTCAAGGGTACGGATAAATAGATTCCATTTCATTCCGGAGAACAGGCAATGTGCCGTTATAAAAATGTATATGCAACAGCAGTTTTTTGTGGCAGCCGTCTATGGAAAATGCATTTGCATACACACACAAAGATCATATGCACACAGACATAAACATTATTATTATTCAGGAGCATGGTATGCTAATCTTCTTATTTAATGTGAAGTATGTAGGTAAAATAATAATTATTGCATATTTGCAATGTGGGACATCTTACGCTAAGGCACTGAAGCAAACCTCTCAGAACAGGACCTTCCTGGAGCTTATAGATTTCCACTACGATCCTCAGTAAAACTTTTATGTCTACACCATTGTACAAAAATGCTTATATTTACACACTTCTATCCTATAAAAGCAAACGTCCTTATAAAAGTAGGTATATTCTGGATTGTTCTGCTCATTGTCTCTGTCTTTCCCTTTAAATTTCTCTAAAAGGCAACTTGTTATTTATATAGGACTCATTTATTTTGCAATCGATCATTTTATCCTTCAAAATTCCAGCAAAAAAGAGAAGGCATGCTCAAAGAGTTTAGTGACGACAGTTTGATGGAATTGTGACTATAAAAAGTGAGCAAGGTTAAGGGAAGCCCAAAAAGATGGGGAAGGACACAGGGACTAGGGGCACGGAGAGACCATTACCACCACTTACTTAGCCTGTGGGGATAAGAGGACAGAAAGCCCAGAAAGCACTGGGAGCCATGAACAAAGGTCTGCCTTTCAGAAGCATTAAGGACAGCTGCAGCTACACTAGAAGCACAGCTGAGGGAATGGGGTGTATATCCTGGCCTTTCTTCCTTTGGGCCTTTCAGTCTTTGCCAGTACTCCCCGTCGAAAATCCCAGCCAGGAACTGGAGGGCAGGGACACCTACATGAGGGAGTCAGTGGCGTCAGTCAAAAGCACAGATCTGACCAGAGGATCGCCATGAGTAGACCTTGGGGAAAGCAACAAATGGAGAAACACCAGCCAATACTGTTCCAATGGTGGTTGATCCGGTAATCCCACTTGTGGGTCCAAATCCAAAGAAATTGGAATCGGGATCCTGAAGAGATACCTGCACTCCCATGTCCATTGTAGCATTATTCTCAATAGCCAAGTATGAAAAGATCCTCAATCAACGTTGAATGGATAAAGAAAATGTGGTATATGTACCGAG
This sequence comes from Lynx canadensis, assembly GCF_007474595.2. Taxonomy (NCBI): domain Eukaryota; kingdom Metazoa; phylum Chordata; class Mammalia; order Carnivora; family Felidae; genus Lynx; species Lynx canadensis. Next base: position 55,986,945 of record NC_044305.1, on the reverse strand, counting down.
TGTTATTCAGCCTCAAACAAGAAGGAACTATTTCCGTTCACTACAACATGGATGGGCTTAGAGAACGTTGTACTAAGTGAAATAAGCCATACACTGGACAAATCCCTAAAGAGCCCACTTTTATGTGAAATCTAAAATTGTTCCACTCAAAGACGCAGCAAACAGAAGGGTGGGCTGGGCAGAGGAGGGACGTGGAGGAGATGTTGGTCAAAGCCTAGAAAGCTTTAGTTACGCAAGAGGATTTTTGTTTTAAGTTATTTTTAAAAATGTTTTTATTTATTTTGGAGGGTGGTACAGAGGGAAAGCAGGACAGAGGATCCCAAGTGGGCTTTGCACTGACAGCAGAAAGCCTGATGCCAGGCTCAAACTCATGAACCGCAAGACCATGAGCTGTACCAAAGTCAGACGCTTAGCCGACTGAGCCAGCCAGGCGCCCCTACACAAAATGACTAAGTTCTGGACATCTAAGGTTCTGGACATCTGTGACTATAGATAACAATATTGTATCGTGTACTTAAATATTTTCTAAGAAGCTAGGTCCTATGTTAAGTGCTCTTACCACTAAATAGAAAGGAAGAAAGAAGAAAGAAAGAAAGAAAGAAAGAAAGAAAGAAAGAAAGAAAGAAGAAACAAAGGAAAAAGAAAGAAAGAAAGAAAGAAAGAAAGAAAGAAAGAAAGAAAGAGAAAGGAAGGAAGGAAGGAAGAAAGAAAAAAAAGAAAAAAAGAAAAGAAAGAAAGAAATAGGTGGGAGGAAACTTTTGGTGGTTGTAGTTATGATTCTGACCTTTGTGGTGATGGTTTCATGGGTGTATACTTACCTCCAAATTCATCAAATTGTGTACGTTAATTTTGCACATATTTTTGTATGTCAGTTGTGACTTGATGAAATGGTTTTGCAAACATGCAGACACACACCGATCAGAAGCTACAAAAATGATGGGGCGCCTGGGTGGTTCAGTCGGTTAAGCGTCCAACTTCGGCTCAGGTCATGAATGATCTCGCGATTTGTGAGTTCAAGCCCCATGTTGGGCTCTGTGCTGACAGCTCAGAGCCTGGAGCCTGCTTTGGATTCTATGTCTCCCTCTCTGCCCCTCCCCCACTTGTGCTCTGTCTCTCTCAGTCTATCAAAAAAATATATATATAAACGTAAAAAAATCTACAAAAATGAATTAAAATAAAGAAATAAACAAACAAACAAATGTGCTGCAATCCATTCTCTCTTGTTTTCTAAGGAGATGGATGCAAATGATAATAATTTTGCCTTTTCCATCTTTGATAGTGAAGATTAAGATAAATTGAAAGAGGGGTGCTTGGGTGGCTCAGTCGGTAAGCGTCGGACTTTGGCTCAGGTCATGATCTTGTGGTTCATGAGTTCGAGCCCCGCATCGGGCTCTGTGCTGACAGCTCAGAGCCTGGAGCCTGCTTCGGATTCTGTGTCTCCCTCTCTCTCTGGCCTTTTCCCTCTCGAGCTCTGTGTCTCTCTGTCTCTCTCTCAAAAATAAATAAACATTAAATTTTTTTTAGGAAAAGATAAATTGAAAGAGTGGTAATGGTAATAACAAGCATGCATGTATTTTAGTTTGGGGGTTTCCATCAGTTCCATGAATTGAGGTGTTTCATCTCCATTTCACAGACGAGTTGCTACAGTTCAGAAAAGTTAAGCAACTCACCCAAGATTATACGAGTCAGTAAAAGTCGAAGCCAGGAACTTAGTCTGAATCGATCTGATTCCAGGGTGCTTACTCTTAACCATTATGCTTTTGGGCCTCTTTACAATTTTTCTTGCCCAGTTGCATTGATTCACTCTTTATTTATTTATTTTTTTTAATCTTTATTTTTGAGAGAGAGAGAGAGAGAGCATGAACAGGGAAGGGTCAGAGAGAGAGGGGGAGACACAATCCAAAGCAGGCTCCGGGCTCTGAGTCGTCAGCACAGAGCCAGATGCGGGGCTTGAAACCACGGACGGTGAGGTCATGACCGGAGAAGTCGGATGCTTAACCAAGTGAGGCGCCCCATGCATTGATTAACTCTTAAGCAATTGTAGTGAGAATGAGACGAGACAGCATGTTTGGTTATTTGTTGGGTGGTGGAGCCTTGAGCATTTCACAGTGAGCCATGATGGGAGCTCTTTGTTCCACAAAGATCTGTTTGAACACATGTAGAAAGAACCATTTTGTTACCGTATATATACAAAGTAGTTTTTTAATCAAAGTAAAATTCTTAGTTAAGTTTGAAATTCACCGACTCTCCCAACCTCAATATGGACTGATTCTTTTTTTTTTTTTTTCTTATTGACTAAATGCCCTTCAATATCCGTTTTGTCAGCCTCTCTACTAGGCATAGGATCTCATGTTATAAATTACAGCAGCAGAATCTCTATCATTGACACCCTATTTTGAGCTGGGAGATTATTTAACCTCTTCTGATCTCAGTTTGCTTGGACGGGAAATCAGGTTAGTTTAAAGGCTATTCTAGGTTCAACATTCCTTTATTCCTTTGGGAGCCTGTAGATGTGAAGGAGAGTCCACTGAGTTAATTCTCAGGTACCTCTCAGCTAAATTTGGAGGCTCTGACTTTTAGACATATTCCAGGCACCTGTCCTGTGCCATGTTTTTGTTTCTGTTCATGTTCATTAGAACATGGTCTCTGAAAATTTCAGTCTGATTACCCAGAAAATAAGAGATTACTTTCAAATATGTACATACGTACATGTCTCTTCCATAAATATAATTTATACATATATTGATGTGACTCTAATATATTTTCTGTATTAACCAAATTTTCAGTTGTTAAGGCTTGAAGTTATAACCATTTTCTGGGAATTGCAGTCATTGATAAAAAGGACTCTGGGATGCATTAAACACAGCAAGTAATGATATTTCAGTGCATGAATAGTTGTCGTAGGTATTCTGGAAGCTGCCTTTTCCCCCATTTTTATATTTATGGAGATTCTTGTCAACAAACACTTATTTAATTCCTGTAACTATCCATTACAAGAACCTAGGAAACTATCTGATGGTGCATCTGATATGCATTTTTTTTCTATTCAATTTCCCTGGAATTCGATAATTATGTGTATATCTGCTTATTCATTAATTCATGCAGCCTCTATACCTTCAGTGAAAAGAACTGTAAAAGCTGCTATTGTGATAATTTGCATCTCTCTCTCTCTCTCTCTCTCTCTCTCTCTCTGACAATCCACATGTTTTAAACAAAGCATTATATACATGGCCAGGATGTGTTTTGTCTTTCTCTTTCTTTTAAAATTCAGATTATGAGCTGCATCATTTTATCTAGATTTAACCTTGTTTGCGACTCTTGGTACTTATGAAATTGAAAGTGATGTGAAACCTGGAAACAATTAAAGTTCATCTTGTAAGTGATAGAAAACATCACGGAGGCTTCAATTGCTTCTCTCCCACTGTTAGGGAAATAGAGTTGAAGATGTGCTTTTCTACCTCTGATTGGTGTGAGTAACTGAAAGTGAAAGATTATTTAGCATACAGAACCTTAATGGAGCAGTTCAGGATTTATTATGTAAAATGCTACCTTAAAATAGTATACTTTAGAATGGTTTTGCTTTAATAGGTGGGGGGAAAAATCAACCTCTAGGCTTTAACACTATTTTGTTTGAAAATATGCAGTCTTCCTGCCTCAGTCATACATGGCTTTTAAATTTTCCTTTAAAAAGGTGCAACTTAAAATATTGCATAATAGGATTTTCTTTGTTCCAGCTGTGCTATCAGGGAAGAAAAAGGAAGAAATGCATGATATGGCTTAATCCTTTTTCTAAGACAACATTACTACATCTGCCTAATTTTCGAAAGGTTCCATTCATGTTTCAGAATATATTGTCTCTTTTCCCGTCTCCCAGTAATCCTGAGGAATTCAAGTGGCGTTAGTCTGTAGGGAGGGTCCATAAACTAGATGTGGCTCCTTTGGAAACATATGTTGCATTCTTCTGCATGTGATTATGATAAAAATGCCAGACACTGTTCTAAAGTGGTTATAATAATAACTCGTTTAACTATAACAAACCTAGAAGAGAGGGACTCTGATTATCCCTCTTTTACGGATGACAAAATTGACGCTGTGGAGGTTAAGTGACTTGCCCCCAAATAAAACAACCACTATGTAACAGAATCTCACTTGAACCCAGGCCGCCCGGCTACAGCGGCTGTGTTCTTGGGCCCTCCGCCAGGCGAACTTTTCACCAAGTACAATTTTTATTCTATTTTTTTTAGGCCATCCACGGTTCCCTTTTCTTTCACTGGTTGGACAGATGCAATTTCTTGTAGAAGATCCGTTTGCTTTGCTTTATTTGTTGTTTATGTATTTGCTTCGTACAGTAATGGGAAGTAATAGTTTTCATTTGTTCAGTAGATGTGAGTTTTGGGCTTGGACAACTTGCTAAATCAGGGATTGTTCCTTCTCCTTGTGTTCAGGCTGTTCTAGGTCTTTCTCGGAGCTTCCTTTTTCACTGCATCAGCTGCCCGTTCCATCTGTTGTCCTTCTAAGTCACTTTCCTTCTGAATTCTTATTTCCCCTCTCCAGTGTCTCTGCAGTTAACTTTTGCTTAAATGTTTCCTTGAGGCCATTCGTTCCTGTCCAGTCAGTAGAAGGAAATGTGACACGTTAGGTTAGTTTCACTGGCATAAACACCAGGGAAATATGTGGGTTCTGAGCTTCAGAAATAGGTCTGATTGTGGACCTCAAAGAGAAATATATGCTGAAGTTGACTTTTGCCAAAGGCTGAGCTCAACATGGGTTTAATGATTTTTTGAATTAAAATATCAACCCGTCAAAAGGAAGACACATTTAATTACACGAGTTTAAATGAATGTAATGTTCCGGGGTGCCTGGGTGGCTCAGTCAGTTTAGCATCTGACCCTTGATTTTGACTCAAGTCAGGATCTCAGGGTTTGTGAGTCTGAGTCCTGAGTTGTGCTCTGCAATGACGGCATGGAGTCTGCCTGTGATATTCTCTCTCTCTTTCTCTCTCTGTCCCTTCCTTGCTCATTCCCTCTCTCTGTCTCTCTCAAAATAAATAAATAAACATTAAAGAGTTAATGTAACATTCCACTGTCGAACATTTGGGAAGATAAAGAGAATGCAGATGGTTCTCTTTTAGTATAAATATAAGACAACCTCGTATGTTAATGGAGAGTCTGCAGAGTCAGAAGCATGAGAGAATGAAATGCTGAAACACAGAAGGAATAGCTAGCTAGCCGGTGGGATAGTAGAATCTGTTGCTACAGTGACAAATATAGGCTTACTCTGACAGCGAGATCTCGATCATGCCCCAAATTTGGCCTTTAAGCCTCAACTGTTGTTTAGACTTTGTCAAAATCCCAAGGTGGTGATGCAGTGATATCTGAAGTGAGAAAAGGCAGTGAATTGTTGCAATGAGTTCATGGGTTCTACAACACTCCAAAGCAGGCAAAATTATCAGGGATGATAACATTACAAAGGTTCATATAAGGAGTAATGACAGAAGGAAGGCCTGGCCAGCAGCCATGACTGCATAAGACAAAATCACCAATGGGCAGGGCTTTTACTTAAAAGGGTCAAGACGAGGGAGACAGTAGGGAAGCAGGGCATTAGAGGGTGATTACTTAAAGTAGTAAGTCAGCAGATAGGGAGGAGACAATCCTTGGAGGCCCCAGAACTCCTGGCTGTCAGAATCCCAACATATCACATGGACCTGGCAAGTTACGTGGAGGGGCCCCAGTGACATCACTCTAGGAACAGAGCAAGAAGGGAAGTATGTCAGGAAGGGAATGAAGCCTGGGCTTCAAGTCTAAGCTCTGCCCTTGTAGTTTTGTGCCCTTGGGCAGGTCACTTGGTTTCTTTTCTGCAAAATGGGAATGTAAGAGACTATGTCAGAATATTTTTATGAAAAATATCTAAGGGTTATGTGTTATTATGCTTAGAATGTGCCTGGAATATCAATATCCAGTATAAGCAAATATATTTTCTTTGAGGCTGCAGTAACTATATATATATATATATATATATATATATGTATATATATATGTATATATATAGACATATATATTTAACAATATATAACACATACATAATATATGTTAATATATAATATAAACTAATATTATATATAATATATATAACATATATAAAATGTATAATATATGTATATATATATTTATATATGTATTTATCCCAATTCTGGAAGTTGGGAAGTCCAAGATTAAGGTGTCAGCATGGTGTTCTGGTGAAAGCCTTCTTCCTTCTTCCACCTTCATGGTCAGCTCCTCATTTCTGGGTCCTCACAGAATGGAAGGGGCTACCCATCAACTTGACATTTCTTTTATAAGGCACTAATCCTGTTCGTGAGGGCTCCACCCCCATGACCTAAGCACGTCCCAGAGGTCCTACCTCCTAATACTATTATCTTTGGAGGTTAGGATTTCAACATATGAATTTGAGGGGACACAGATATTCAAACTACAGCATATATGCTAGCATTATTGTAAACAGTAGGTTATGTGAAAATTGAAGTAAGGTGAGCTTCAATGTAAGGACTAGAGGTAGCTAATTAGAATAAGAAGTCAGCATTCTTTGGGGAAATGCAAGAGGAAATGCAAGAGGAAAGATACTGAGAGGGTGAAAGAGAGGGGATCCAGCGAAATGGAGCAGAGGCAAAGGGCACTACATGATTATTGTAATAAATATGATTTTCCCGGAAGTCACTTTTGGGAGTTGGGATGGTATACAAGACTTTCACTTTGTTAGAGTTATTTAAGGTAATTCCAAGTATTCCTCAAATACTTAGCAAAGCCTGGTAGCCATACAAAGGCCTTTTAGGGGTGTGTGTGTGTGTGTGTGTGTGCGCATTGTATGTGTATATAAATCAAATAAAGAAGGTGAGTCCACATCTGGGGTGATGGGATACAATGAGAACAGTACACTTTGAAGAAGAAGGGCAGAAATAACTACTTCATCCTAGGAGGGAACTCAGAGACAGCAAAGACTTTCAGTTTATAAAATTCCAGGAAATGGAAAGAAATTTTGGAAAAGGCATTATATTTCAACATTATCTAGATCTGAAAGAGCAAGCAAGGTGAGCCTAGATAATATTTGGGCCATAATTAATTTAACAAATATTTATTAAGAGCATCCTCTATGACAGACATTTTGTTGATCTTGGTAATAATAATAATATATGTAAATATATTTTGAATACTTTATCATGTATGAGGGAGAGAAGAAAATAGACATTGAGAATACAATATAGTATGAATAGATGAAAGATAATTTTACTCTGCCTAATGAAGGAAAGTTGACCTTCTAGACCAGATGATAAAATGCTGACTTTTTTATCTGAAATATGGAAATGAGTCACTCTGATGGGTAAAGAGAGCAAAAAGGATATTCAAGGACTAAAAATCTACAGATGAACATATGTGAAAGGAAAAAAAGGAAAAAGGGAAAGAAAGAAAAGAAAAGAGAAAAGGAAAAAAAGGGAGAAGGTAACAAACTGTAAGAGACTCTTATGATGGAGAACAAACTGAGGGTTGATGGAGGGAGGTGGGTGGGGGGATGGGCTAAATGGGGGAGGGCACTTGTGATAAGCACTGGGTATAGTTTTTGAGTGATGAATCACTAAATTCTACTCCTGAAACTCACATTTCACTATATGTTAACTAACCAGAATTTAAATAACAATTTGAAAAAAAAAAAGAATAAAAAGTTGCCATTCTAGGAATGGCAAATGAAGAAAAGCTGTTGGGAAAGATGCAAAAGAAAAATAGCAGCAGGAAATGTCTTATGTTGTAAAGAATCTCTTGTAACATGGGAAGGAATTTAATTCAAAATTTTTGACTGGGGGAGGCCAAGGCAGATACCGACCTGGACAGTATCTAATTGTCCTATAGGATAACCTGCTGTTTCAGGGTTACTGGCTTTCATTGGCCAGGCAATTCCAAGGTATGATGCTTAAACGAAATGGATTCAGATTCCGTAGACTTAGCCTCCTTGAAAACATGTCGATTCCTCTCTCTACCGCTCTCCTTCCAAGTGATATTTTCTGGGAGCTGGACCTGAGCGTCTGCACTATTGACAAATACCACCATTGTTCTTCGTGCGTGATAAAGTTTGAGGATTATACTTTCGGACTATTCAAAGAGCAGACTTGTCATCTTCACTCCCTGAGTGAGGAGTTTTCTGGAGGGAGGGAGCAGCAGGGGGTGCAGAGCTGAGCTGTGAGATATGACCAGTAAGTGACCTGGTCAGTTTTGCCCATTTGAAACATCACTGCTCTGTTGAAACAACACACGCCTAGAGGCAGAGAAGCAGGTTGGCTGATAAAAATCATATATTATAAGGGTTTAAATGAAGATGTTTATGTGTTTGCTGAAATATTCAGGTCTTTTCATAACTGATTAGTCCGTAGCATATCTTTTCATGATGGAAAATAAAGATTGATTTTATAGCATTTGAAAGAAAGTTCCTGAAGTCACCTCTTGTTTATTGATTGTATAATAATTTATTTAGGGTTGTCGGTGGCTATTTCAAAAGTTTATACAGTAAAGCTCAAGAGAGCTTTTCATATTTTTCTAAGGCTTCCATAATCCTAGAAAATAATTTCTAATTTTTATTAATAATAATAATATGTAATGTGTCACTGTGACCACCATTTAGTGAATTCCTAAAATGTTTATCCTTAGAAATAGGCTAAATACTTTAACAATTAACATTAGTTCTTGTGTCATTTTAATCCCACGGAATGATAAACCGTGATATTTTTCTCAAGTAAGATATGATTGTTAGTTTTAAGTCCTATCATAATCCATATCGTATATAGCAACTAAAGAATGAACATTTACTTACACAGTCACCATTTAAGCAAGGAGTGGATGCTTCTGAAAATTTTATACTCTTTGTGGGAAAGCATCTTCCAAGAAACCTAAGATGTTTAAAAGCCTGAATTTTTAAAACATGGCTGGAGATTAACAAAAAATAATTGGAGGCAGAGAGCGTGAGTTGTTGGGATAAATTGACCTCAGACTGTTCTGAGCACATCCACTGAACCTGGGAGACTGTCATCTGAATGGCCAGCTCATCTGAATGTGTGGGGTCATGAGACTAAGCCAAAGATCTTGCACGATGAGAGACCAAAGAAGAAATCTGTCCATAAAGTTGGAACCAGAAGGGTGATGTCTTTAGCGGGTGAACTTGGCAGAAAGGGGAAAAGAGACCACATATACATGGGAACTTGATATATATGAGGGAAGTGAAATTTCTAATGAGGAGAAAAGATGGCTGTTCAGTAAATTGAGATGAGTATTTGGCTACCCATACTAACAATAAAAATAGATCCCTACCTCATGCTACACACAGAATTAAATTAAAGACGGAGTAAAACAAATGTAGAAAGCTAACTTTCACACATTTTAAAAGAATATATAGAAAAAGAGCTTGATAGTGACCTGGGTAAGGATTTTTTTTTCAAGAGAACATAATAAGCAAAACTGATCTAAGTATAAGATTGAATAATTCAACCATAGTAAAAGTAAAAGTAAAAAAAAAGTAAAAAAAGTAAAAAAAGTAAAAAAGATTTTTAGTATCAAAAAAATGCAGAGAGCAATAAAACAAGACAAACCCTGAGACTGTACTTGCAACAGATGTAATGTATGGATGTTTTATAGGTTTAATAATTAGAATGTATTTTTTTAAAAACCACAATAAAAAATTCTTTGCATCAACTCGATGGTTCAAGAAGAGTCATTTCAGGTAAGAACACACATCCCCAGGCAATACACTTATTAAAACAAGCCTAGTTTTATTAGTAATCCAGTTGATGCATATTAAATACAGATTGGGATAACATTTTACACCAACCAGACTGGCAAATATTGCAAAATTGGACGACAGTAGGTGTTGGAAAGAATGTGGAGAGACAGAGACTTGTTAAGAAATGTTTACTTATTTATTTGGCGGTGAGGGCAAAAAGAGACAGGGAGAGAAAGAATCCCAGGCAGGCTCTGCACTGTCGGTGGGGACCTGATGTGGGGCTTGTTCCCAGGAACCATGAGATCATGACCTGAGCCAACATCAAGGGCTGCACATTTAACTGAGCCACCCAGGAGCCCTGAGAAACAAACTTTCATACATAGCTGGCAGGAGGGCCCCTTGGTACAACCACTTTGAAAAATGTGTCTTAGTGACATTGAACACACACAAGCCCTATGACCCAGCAGCTACATTCCTGGGCATATATGCACCCTGGATACACTATCCATTTAAGGACAACTGATCCTGTAGGCCAATATTAAAAATCCCGCTGTCGTTTAAACTTTATCCATTATAATTGCTTATTTTAAGCTAAAGTTTTCAGTCCTCAGAGAAAGGTGTAGTGCAGTATTAAATTTTATTTTCATGCCACTTTATTATTGTATGACTTTCCTGGAATTTTTTTTTTTTTTGAGTAAGTTAAGCATAAGAAGAAACCTTGAATTTTTAATTGTATCGATTTTGGCTTAATCACATGCCATGTTATACACTTGTAAAAATTATTTAAATGATTAATGTGGACCTATTCGAAAACAAATTTCTTTCCTTTCCTCTTCCCCTACCCAGAGGCATTTTCACAAAGTAAATTTCTGGAAATTCATCATTATTTCCTTGTTTTTTATTATTATTGCGGGGCTTTCACATTTTTCACAGTGATGCCAAAAAAATGAATGTCGTTGTAATCAAGTTATCAGGTAGGAACACTTATGAAAACTATCAGTGACTTTTCAGTCCTGCAGAATGTAAATTGATAGTGAAATGCGGTTCTAAGGGAGCCCGCTAGCGGAACAAAAATACGATGCCGCCGTACTTTCATTCAACAACCATTAGTTCTCATTTCATAATATTTACCTTAGAGATCTAAGTCACAATATTTTTCTTGAGTGAGATTTCATTGTTAAACACACCGTAATGAGAAGTGTTGACATTTTATGGAAAACCACTCTATATTGCTAATCTGCTATGAATATTGCTATGGCAGTGGGGAAAATCTGTCAAAATGCGTTGGACTGTGTTCTGTCTTGATGTAAAAGAATAACTTCCCACGGTTCAAGCCCTTATTTAATTACAATTCCACAATAAGAATGGGTTGTCTTTCCCCCTTTGCCTTCTGCCACTTGACTCGTTTTCGTTCTTTGAATCTCAGGTAGGATGTCTGTTCCTTCCTCGGAGAAGTGTCCTTTGTGTCCAAAGTCAACATCAGTTGCTGTGTTTCTTGGCCACCTGTCCTCTTCCTCCAGGACATTTCTAACAATTGTACACTGCTTTTCCAGGAGTCTACATTCCATGATAAGTAGGGCCACGTTTGTTTCTTTACTAGTATGTTTACATATTTAACTTACAATGCCACTTACGCACGGTTGAGTTAACCACTTAAAATCCTGGTGTTCATTCCTTTATAAAAACCTGGGCAGTTGAAAAAGATAAAATGTGAGATTCCATAGCACTGAAATCCATTAGCTATTTTTTTAATGTTTTTTTTTAATATTTATTTATTTTTGAGAGAGAGAGAGAGAGAGAGAGAGAGAGAGATCGTGAGCAGGGGAGGGGCAGAGAGAGGGAGAAACAGAATCTGAAGCAGGCTCCAGGTTCTGAGCTGTTGGCATAGAGCCTGATGTGGGGCTCAAACTCATGAACTGCGAGATCATGACCTGAGCTGAAGTCTGAGACTCAACCGACTGAGCCACCCAGGCACCGCCCCATTAGCTAATTTTTAAGTTTATTATTTCTACACAGACTTTAAGAAATCAAAAACTTGAAATGGACTGTTCACTTCAGAAGCACAGGTAAATGAAGTTTACAAATACTTTTCCATATTTTATATCATCAGTAAATGTGTTCCTTCAACTATGCATCTTACTTTGTACACAAGGAATAAACTCGTCCTCAGATTTCACAGTTGAGAAAGGAATAAAAATCTACAAACACAAATAACTTCAACTTTGTTAAGCGAGATGTCTAGTTTGTTTGAAGTCATACAAAGTATTCTAAGAATTCAAGTGGTTCTGTTGCTTGCTCGTCATGGCGCATTCCATGGGGCAGTGTTTGCAATGTGCTTTGAAGAACAGGGAGACTATAGAACAGTCAAGAAGAACCAAAACTGCATTTCTAGGAGGGAGCCACATTGTCAAAGGCAATGGATACTGGTTTCGGTATTGACTAGTAGGCCAGTTGCAATGGCTAGAGGTGAAGTTATCAAGCAGGTGGGGACCCTAATGGGTGCAACAGTTCATTGCATCTAGGGATATGCTGCCCTAAACGAGGATGTCAGCAAGTTGAAAAGGAGGAAAAGGAAGGGTTTCATACTTCATGCCCGTAGCACACCCACAATTTCCACTGATACACTACTCCATGGGACACGCCTCCCCAAACGCCCTACTGACTACAGTGTGTTGTGTTTCCCAGCTACATGTTGGTGCAAAGACAAAAGGAGGGAATGGTGTTTGAGTAGCACTGGCTAATACAGTCAATGTTACCAAATTTAATTATGTACGTTGTCCATTAAATAAACAATTATTGAGCTCTGTGTAAGTGCCAGGAGAAAGAAACACAAATGAAAACTGCCACCAGAAAGCAACAACTCAAGAAATTCACAGACTCCTAGGAGAAAAAACTTTATGACCATGATGGTAATGCACATGATAAGTGCTTATGTAACATAATGATTCCATGGGTACAGTAACCACTCGAAGTCCAAAAAAAATTTGACTCGTGATATTTAAATAAGTTTTAATTCTCACTTATGATTTAGTCCCTAAAAACATTATGGGTTTTCATTTTATAAAAGTCTGGGGAAAATAACCTTTAGTTCAGAATTGGCCATTACTTAAAATAAATGCAGGGTGGAGGGATGGGCGAAATAGATAAACGGGGATTACGAGTACACTCCTCAAAAAATTAAAAATAGAACTACCCTAAGACCCAGCAATTGCACTACTAGGTGATTATCCAAGGGATACAGGGATGCTGTTTCGAAGGGGGCACTTGCACCCCAATGTTTATAGCAGCACTATCAACAATAGCCAAAGTATGGAAAGAGCCCAAATGTCCATCGACGGATGAATGGATAAAGAAGAAGATATCTATCTACAGATATAGACATAGATATAGATATAGATATAGATACATAGATACATAGATATATACGTATACACACACACACAATGGAGTATTACTTGGCAATCAAAAACAATGAAATCTCACCATTTGCAACTACATGGATGGAACTGGAGGGCATTATGCTAAGTGAAATTAGTCAGTCAGAGAAAGACAAAAATCATATGACTTCACTCATATGAGGAGTTTAAGAGACAAACCAGATGAACACAAGGGAAGGGAAGCAAAAATAATATAAAAACAGGGAGGGGACAAAACTTATATAAGAGACTCTTAAATATGGAGAACAGAGGATTACTGGAGCGGTTGTGGGAGGGTGGATGGGCTAAATGGGGTGGTAAGGGGCATTAAGGAATCTACTGAAATTGTTGCACTATACGCTAACTAACTTGGATATAAATTAAAAAAAAAAAGATTTCACTAATGGTTATACTCAATCAATGAGCGATGTACAGAATTGTTGAATCATCGTATTGTACACCTGAAACTAATATAACAATGTATGTTAATTATACTTCAGTAATAAAATAAAATAAATGCAAAAAGGCTAATTCTTTAGGAAAACAAATTAAAATATATTGAAGTAATGTTTTCTTTTTCTTAAAAAAATTTTTTTTAATTGAATGGAGTTGACACACATTGCTACATTAGTTTCAGATGTACAACATAGTGATTCACATTCTCTCTCCATTCTGCCCACCCCTTCATTCCCCTTCCCTCGGGCAACCATCAGTTTGTTCTCTGTATTTACATGTCTGATTCTGTTTTTTTGTTTATTCATTTTTTCTTGTTTTTATTTTCTGCATATGAACGAAATCATGTGGTACTTGTCTTTCTCAGTCTGACTTATTTCACTTAACATAATTCCCTCTAGGTCCATTCATGTTGTCACAAATGGCATGATCTCATGGTTTTTTATGGTTGCACAATATTTCATTGTGTGTGTGTACGTGTGTGTGTGTGTGTACACAATGATACTATATATATATGATACTATAAGTTATATATAAATTATATATAAATTATATATAATATAAATAATAAACTATTAATTTTATTTACTGGTATATTCTCTTATACTCTATTATCTCTTCCATTCTCTCTCCTCTCCATCTACCTTATTCTCTCTCTCCTCTCTCTTCTATGTTCGCATACTCTCTTCTCTCTTTCTCACTCCCTCTCCCCTTATCGTCTATCTCCCTTCTCTCTCCTCTTCTCTTCTATCTCTCTCCCTCCTCCTCTCTCTCTTCTCCCTCCTCCTCTCTCTCCTCTCTCTTCTCTCTCCTCCCTCTCCCTCTTCTCTTCTCCCTCTCTCTCCCTCTCTCTTCTCTCGCCACCTCATCCTCTCTCTTCTCTCTCTCCCTTCCTCTCTCCTTCCCCCTCTCTCTCTCTCCTTCCTCTCTCTTTCTCTCCTCCTTCTATCTCCTTCTCTCTTTCTCTCCCTTCTCTCTCTGTATGCCTTATCTATATAGTATCTTCTTTATCCATGCACACTTAGGCTGTTTTCATATCTTGGCTCTTGTACATAATGCTACAATAAACATGTGGTGCATATATATTTTCAAATTAGTGTTTTTGCTCTTTGGGGGTAAGTATCCAATAGTGGAATTATTGAATCATATGGTATTTATATTTTAAGAGGAACATCCATACTCTTTTCCGTAGTGGCTTCACCCACTTATATTCCCTCAAACAGTGCATGAGAGTCACTTTTTATCCAGATCTTCAACAACACCCATTATTTCTTGTCTGTTTGATTTCAGCAATTCTAACAGGTATAAGGTGGTATCTCGCTGTGGTTTCTTTTTTATTTATTTATTTATTTTTTATTTTTTTTTAACGTTTATTTATTTTTGAGACAGAGAGAGACAGAGCATGAACGGGGGAGGGTCAGAGAGAGAGAGACACAGAATCTGAAACAGGCTCTAGGCTCCGAGCTGTCAGCACAGAGCCCGACACAGGGCTTGAACTCATGGACCGCGAGATCATGACCTGAGCCGAAGTCGGCCACCCAACCGACTGAGCCACCCAGGCGCCCCCTCGTTGTGGTTTCAATTGGCATTTCCCTGATGATCAGTGATGTTCAGCATCTTTTTATGTGCCTTTTGGTCATTTGTATGTTTTCTTTGGAAATTATTTGGACCTATTCAGGTCCTCTACCCATTTTTAACTCAATTGTTTGGGTTTTTTGGTGTCAGTTGTAGAAGTTCTTTATATATTTGGATATCAACCCCATGTTGGATACGCCATTTGTAAGTATCTTCTTCCTCTCAGTATATTGCCTCTTGTTTTGTTGATAGTTTTCTTTGTTGCACAAAAGCTATTTTGATGCAGCAGTGAGATTTAGTTCAATTTTAAGAATTTTAACAGCATACGTTTTGAGGGAAATTTGATAATTTTGACATTGACCCTACTTCACTGACATAGTTAAAAGAAACGTTTACATCTCTTTCCATTTACTTGAACATTGCTCCATTCATCCATCCCTCAAATGTTACTATCTCCCACGTATACAATGAATCACCTTTCATCTTAAACTTGGTGAAACAAGCATCTGAAGGGGGTGTATTTAAGAATACTATAACATTATTATGAAATATTAAGCTCAGTTGCAGTTTTATTAAATTGAATAATTCAAGGAAAAAATTCTCAAGCTATTCTAATTATTTGATATGTTTTGCACAACATCCTATAAACCACATAATTATTTTGTCCCACTTCCCTTCACAAATAAGGTCTCATTATCTCCATAGAATTTAAAGTAATAGTGGTAATAATAGAGTAACAAGTGTGTTGAATGTTGTGTGTCAAACAGGGTTCTAGTTATGTTTTAAATTTATACTCCCTTAATACACAAGTCATCTCTGAAGTAAGTTCTGTTATTAGTGGCATTTTACAAATGAAGAACGTCCAGTTACACACATTTAGTTCATTTGTCTGGTATAACTCAGGCCGTGTGTTAAGCTGTGCTAACACCCCAACCATTCTGAGCCAGAGGCACCTCAGATCACACCGTTCTAGCTCTCGAAAATACTTACAGTAAATCCTTGTTTACGACTTTTCTCTGTGAAAGAGGTACTTACTGAATTCGTAATATGTGGCCAGCATGGTGTTCAGCCTGTCACAAAAAAACTCAGTACAGTCCTCTTCCAACAAGCTTTGCCAAGAGTAGTGAGCTAACTTCTGATCGCCCCGGGTCCGCGTGTTTGGATTCCTCAGACTAAAGGTCAGTTCCTAAGATGTCTACTTTTCAATTCTTCAGTGCACCCTTAGCTTACTAGGTTGAGTGCAGTAAAAATCCACAAACATGTTGAAGTGTTTCTGGTTTTAGGTTGTGTGTGTGTGTGTGTGTTTTAATGAGTGCAGAGCCTTATAATTTTTTGCTAATTTTGAAATGGCCCTCATACAACTTTTGAACTAGGCCTCATCAATGTTTGGGACTGAAGGTTATTTTCCTTGGAGAGACAAATAAGGAAAGTTAGAAATAAGGTCAACTAGACCGTGCTCTCAGAGACATGAAATCTTGTTTGCCTCCCTAACAAAATACCCCTCCACATGCAAGTGTCTGTAACCTCAGAGATTAATAATTTTTTTCTTTGATTGTTTGTTGTGGTTGCTTTTATTCAAGTAATGAAAACAGAACAAAGCTGGCTGTGTTCAAACAGCAGTGATTCCGTAGTCTCTACAGATATTGTCCGAATCTAATTGGATTTTAATGAAATGATATTTCCTTTGTGATAAGTACATAAAAATTATGTTTTTAATTAACATCACAAGGTATAAGCTATAGATACCAAGTTTCAACAGAAGTAATAATTCTTTAATGTTTTCTTCATTTAAAAAAAGACAGAAGTAGTAACAACTTGGGAGGAAAAAATGAATAAATTAACTGGACAATGATTAGCCCAGGCCTTTTCATCCTGGGGCTTGGGCCAGATTGACAATGTCTATTTCTTTTTTCATTTAAAACCTTATTAGTTAGTTTTGTTTTGAAATACTTTCTAAAGGATTTTTTTCCTTTTAATCTTTGTTGCCCAACTTTAACTGTGTTTGTATAGGATTGCAAATAAACTGAGTTCAGTTTCCATTGTGAAAATCATTTTCAGCAATGTTCAATGTATGTAGCTAACCCTAAACCTTGATAATCAAAACTAATCTGTAACAGAACAGTGTGTTTGCCAAACATACCCGATTTTTCATATGAAAATGTTATCAATTTGAGAAGAAGAACATTTGCTTCTCAGTGAAAAAAAAATGTGAGGAGGGAAGGCTGTTCTAGAAAACTCAGGAGAAAATAGGAAAAAAGGGCTTCTCATTGGTGTAATTTCAAAATGGCAGGAAAAAAAACCCAACAACCCTGGGAAGAAAAAACAAAGGGCAAATTACAGCAAATCAAGTTCAGTCAGTCCTGTTGATGTTTCTAGTAGGATGGATTGCTTGTTTCTGTTAGTTATTAATTATATTTTCATTACCTATTGGTGACCTGTATGAGTGATTCATATTTGATGTATGCATTTAGTCAGGTATTAATTAACAAAATGATCACATTGCTTCATTTAATGATTGATTATGGATTTTACCTCTGTTCGTTGCATTTAAGTATACCTTATAGATACAAGTTGCAAAAAAAATCTCTGATTTAGTTAATCATCGGTGCTTCTTGAAACATAGTAGTGGTTTTCAATAGGGAGGAATGTATAAGAATTTAAAAGTTTTCTCATAAAAGTGAAATGAAGAGTGTGTCTCCTATTCTACAGTACCAAACAGATGGTATTCTGATAAGCTCTTTCTTGGATTAACAATTCTTCCCCCTCAGTGTCTACACCGTTTAAGAAAACTAAGTGAGCATGTGGAATCAGAACATATCATGAGCCTCCATAAGGCTGAAAAGCTCAAACTTTCAATTAAAGGAGACTTCCAAATTTTTGCACCCACTGGGAATATCTGTACTTTCCTTCACTTTCTGTACAGCTGAAGTAGGCACAATTACTCAACTCTAAAAGATTCTCAGATGTGAAAGAAAAATAAACAGAAACATAATTCACATCCAAACAGTGAGAATCAGTCAAGTTCAAAGGGTTCTATTAATGCGTGTTTCAAGTATTAATGTGCAAAGATACAGATTTGTGCTTTACTTTTTTCCATAACTTTCTTAGCTAAATATTTGTCATTTTATAAACATGCCTATGCGCCATAAGTTATTTTGTTTGTTTGTTTTTTGGTTATAGTTTTCTTTAAATAAAGGTATAATCTATATAAGTAAAATACATTAATCTTAAAGGCATAGGTTGATGGATTTTAATCTATTTGGATACTGTATAACCACCTACCAGATTGAGATGCAGAATATTTCTTGCAACACTGGAGGCACCCTATTGTCTTCCTCCAACCAGTAATCCCAAAGTAATAATATTCTTACATTGTCATTGTGGATTAGATTTGCCTTTTGTGGAACTTCCTGCAATGAAATAATACAATATAACCCTTTTGTATCGGGTTTCTCTCACTCAGCATATGTATCTGATATTCATGTATCAGTGATTTATTAACTTCATTGCTGTATAGAATTCCATTCTGTGAACATACCCTTATGAATTTATCCATTACCCATTGATGGGTATCTACATTGTTCCAAGTTTTTCCTACTATGAATAAAATTGCTTTGAGCATTCTTGTGTAGGCTCAATGGTAGACAGAAGCACTCACAGCTTTGGGAGTTGAATTGTTGGTTGAAGAGTTATTGGGAATCTCCAAGGACCAGAAAAAGAAGAAGGGAAGGAAGAAGGGGAAGAAGATGTGGAAGAAGGGAACAGAAGAGGCAGGAGCAGCAACAGAATGAGCTAAAGTTGATGGGCAGTATGGGGATTGGGTAGGGGAATTATAGATAATCACTCCATGTTGTGGACTAAGCCCAGGGCTCATCCTTAGAGGTGAAGGAAAAACACAAACTGTCCCATTAAGTTAAAACTCAGGAAATGTGCTGCCTTGGAGATCCCAGGCCTGGGTTACTGGCAAATGAGAAATGTGTCTGGAAAATGGAAAACAAAACAAAACAAAACAAACAAACAAAAAAACCTACAATTAAAACATTATACTAGCAATAGCAGCCTTACAAGGCAGTAGTAGAAGTAAGAATTGGGAAAAACAAAAAGGATAAAATTAGATTTCTTGGGAATTCAGATATCAAAAGAATATCAGATATGGAAGATAAAATAACTATGCATGAAATGTTTAAATGTGTAACCAGATGAGTTTACTATAGCCTTTTATTGTAAAAACATACATTTAAAAAGAAATTTATAGACAGGATATGACAGTACATTGCTGTTGGGTTGTAAAATGACACAGCCACTTTGGAACAAATCTTCACGGGGTCTTAGAGCTAAATGTATTCATCTCCAATGACCCAGCCATATCGCTTCTCAATCTGCCCCCTGAGAAATGAAAAAAACAAACAAACAACAAAACAAAACAAACAAACAAACAAAAAACCCATTGAAAGCTGGAAACAGCAAGGTATCTGTCAACTGGTACATGAATAAAAAAATGGCACACATCCATCCAATGGAGTACTACTCAGAAATATAAAATAAATGATGATTGATAATTCAACAACATGGATGAGTTTCAAAAGTATGATGATACATGGGGGGTTATCTGTGATCAGCACGAGTAGCTAGACATTTATGCAGAGGTTGGAGTAAGAAGGACTTGAGGACCCTGAGTCAGTCAGGCCAATGCTTTCACAAGTTCAAGAGCTCCTGACAAAAGACTGCATATTGGATGAGCCCATAAAATATCTCTACATGGAAACCTAGAAAATACAAGGTTATAGGGATACAAAACATGTCAATATTGCCAGAGGCTGGGGTTTTGGAGAGGGTATTCACTACTAAAAAGTCATAACAAACTGGAGAGGGTGATGTAAATATTCTATATTTTGATTGTGGTTAAGTGATTGTATACACTTGTCAAAACCCATAAAACCGGGGCGCCTGGGTGGCGCAGTCGGTTAAGCGTCCGACTTCAGCCAGGTTACGATCTCGCGGTCCGTGAGTTCGAGCCCCGCGTCGGGCTCTGGGCTGATGGCTCAGAGCCTGGAGCCTGTTTCCGATTCTGTGTCTCCCTCTCTCTCTGCCCCTCCCCCTTTCATGCTCTGTCTCTCTCTATCCCAAAAATAAATAAACGTTAAAAAAAAAAAAACCCATAAAACCGAGCACCTAAGAAGAGTGTATTTTATTATTTATAAATTATACCTCAATGAACCTGACATAAAAAAGAAAATTACAAATCTTCCACCTGAGCTATGAATTTAAGTTTATCTCAGGATATGAGTTTGTAATAATAGTTTGAAATGAATAATATAGATTTTAACATAAATCGATTATGACAGGAAAAGTATAATCTTTATAATAGATACAACCAAATCATTTGAGAAAAGTCAACATGAATTCATGATATAAACCCTTGTTAAAGAAGGAATAAAAGGAAACTTCCTTGATGAGATTAAAGCATCTTATTTCAAAAAATAAATAAGATCATATGCCAACATGACTGTAAATATGGTAACATTTGGAGCATCTCTTTAAAAGTCTCTTTAAAAGAATAAGCGGGGATGGGAGGGCATCTTTTGGGATGAGCACTGGGTGTTGTATGGAAACCAATTTGACAATAAATTTCATATATTAAACATAAATAAACAAATAAAAGTTAAAAAAATTAAAAAATAAAAGAATAAGAACCCAAATTAAAAATATTTAAAAAAAGGGGTACCTGGGTGGCCCTTGAGCTCAGGTCATGATCCCAGGGTCATAGGATAGAGCCCTTTTGGGCTCCATTCTGAGCATGGAGCCTGTTTGGGATCCTTGCTCTCTCTCCCTCTGCCCTTCTCCCCCACTCACATTGTCTCTCTAAATTAAAATAACATCAAAAATTTAAAAAAAAGAATAAGAAAGGGATGACCCCTTCTTTTTTTTTTAAATTTTTTTTAACGTTTATTTATTTTTGAGACACAGAGAGACAGAGCATGAGTGGGGGAGGGGCAGAGAGAGAGGGAGACACAGAATCTGAAACAGGCTACAGGCTCTGAGCTGTCAGTACAGAGCCCCACGTGGGTCTTGAACTCACAGAGCGCGAGATCATGACCTGAGCTGAAGTCTGCCGCTTAATCGACTGAGCCACCCAGGAGCCCTGACCCCTTCTGTTTAACGTTGAAATGTAGGTCTTGGACAGCAGGTGAGAAATGAAAAGAAATAAAATGGAAGGACTGAAAAGAATGGAAAAAAGAGGTCATTATTCAGAGACGTATGACCATCTACCAAGGCAAGTCCAAATAATGTACGAAGAGATTACTATTATTAACAAAAGAAGGCAACCTGTGAGCCAAGCGTAAGTTCTGTTAAAAAAAAAAAAAAGTACATTGCATTGCTCTATATTTCATTTTAGGAAGTCCAATGGCTTTTGCACTTCATTCCTTTAGAAATATGAAAATAAGCATACCACTTCAGGATGGAGGACAGAGATAATCAGAAAATATATTCAATTAATTGAGAGATTCATCTATTTGTGAATGTCATTCAAATCCAAATATCTGTAAGGAGACTTTTATGGATATTTCTTGGACAATACGGCAGTAAAAAAAAAAAGCCACAACACGATTCAGTTTCACTGTGAAACATGTGATCTGTGACGTGGGGGGTTATCTGTAATCAGCGTGAGTATCCAGGCGTTCACGCAGAGGTCACAGTAAGGATGGCTTGAGGACGCTGGGTCAGTATGGCCAACGCTTTCACAAATTCAATTAAATAGCTGCAAGCTTCACTTTAATCATACCTTGAGAGTAAAATATAGAGAAACCTCATCTTTTTTTAAAGTTTGTTTGTTTATTTATTTATTTATTTATTTATTTAGAGAATCCCAGCAGGCTCTGCACTGTCAGCGTGGAGCTCAATGCAGGCCTTGAACCCACGAACCATGAGATCATGACCTGAGCTGAAACCAAGAGTCTGGTGCTTAACTGACTGAGCCACCCAGGCGCCTCTATAGAAGCCTCATTGTTTACATGACTTTTTTATTCCAACAAAAATCTTCAACTATTATGAATGCTCATTTCTTTCTTGAAAGCATTTAAGCAAGAAGAAGCATTTCTTGGGCATCATGTTTTCAAAGGGAAAGAGAGTTATAAAAAGTGAAAAATAGAGTTGGTTAAGTAAGCATCCCTACAGCCCTGAAACATGGTAAGTAAACTGATTCCTCAAAGCGTTCATAGGACAAGGTGCTTACACGTAATTAGAACCATGGAGCGCGGTACCCCACCTGCCTTGCTAATGTCAGCAATGACTTGCAAAAAATACCTTTGCTTAACTAGGTAACACAATGTAGAGATCAAGCACTGGTGTCAAGAAATAGACTTTCAAATTAAAATGCGTCTTTGGAAAATAGACAACCATGCCAAGGAACATACTGGAAGAACGCGGCTGGCATCTTAGAGACCTAAGGCAGTGTCATCACCTGTAACATACTAGGAAGCAGACAGAACGTTAAAAGGATGCCTTCACCAACAGAATGAAAACGTGACTGTAGGCATCTAATACTTGTTTGTTGCATGCGTTGGAGAAGTGTGTAACACCAGGAATGCGTTTATTCTGGGAAATCCTTTGGCTTCATAAGAAGAATGATTTGAATTTGAATGAGCTGCTCTTGAGAATTTTGGAATGAGTGTAATTGCTTATTTAGAATCATCACTCATAGTTTGTGATTTTGAAAGAGGCCTCGAAACTCCTCAGCTTGGCATCCCTGGCTTTCCATCACCAAATTCAACTTGGCCTACTTGTTCTTCCTCTTACGACCCCAGCATCAGCTCTTATCCCCCGACTGTTTCTTGATTCTTCTGCTTAGTGCTTTGCCCAGAGTAGACTATACTGCTCCAGTTCCAATCACATTTCCCTTTTGAGGACGTGGTCAAGGTTTAGTCCTAATTCTTGATGACCTTTCAATGGCCTTTAATGCTCTTCTTACGTGCAAAAATATATTTATTTCTCATCCACATGATCCACTGTTCCGGACACTGGACAGGCAGCAGTAGTCAAAAGAGAGAGAATTCCTGTTTTCAGGGCATTCTCCCTAGCGGAAGCAACAGTGAACACGTAACAAGCAAACCACCACAACACGTCAGTGTGGAAGAACTTCAGGGCAAGTAAAACAGGGATAGGAGTCAGAGGGAGAGCGTAGCAGGGAAGGAGGCCTGCTTTTTCCGGCAGTGATCAGGGACATTCTGCTGATGAGATTTGAGCGAGTAAGTGTTTTGATGGAATTGAAGGAGTACTCTTGGGAGATTTAGGCCCAAGAACATTCTGGGCATAGGATGAGCACCCACAAGAGAGCTTAGCCAAGTGACTTCAAAGGAGTGAGGAAAGAACAGCATGGTAGCAGGAGGTAAGGTCTGAGTTGTGAGAAGCTCCGCCATGTGGGATCTTCCAAAACTTTTTAAGGACTTTAACCTTCAGATAAAAAGTGTTGGGGGGGAGGGGGCATTAGAAAGTTGTTGCAAATGCAACATGCTACAAACGTGACTTGGTAACATGCTTCATATCTCGTGAACTCAAGCCAAATTCACAAGACGATATGATGTTCAACTATTAAATTAGCTAGGGTATTATTGGCGAGACCCTGTGTTTGACAGTGAAAAAATGATGTTTGCACTTAGGGTAGGAATACAGATAGATACACCTTTTCTAAGGAGGAAATTCTTAAATGAAACAAAATTCTCTTTTGAATAAATTTCATAAACATTTTCCTAGAATTTCATCTGCTGGGAAGTTTTTCTAGGGATAAAGTATAGGCTATGATTTATCGTTGGTTCAACATGTTTTCTACCGATTACTTAAAGGGGGGAAAACCTGAAAAAATTAAGTGCCCTGTAATCAGTTAAATAATTACCACTTAATAAATTAAACAATAAGCTTTCTCTAGATGTATTGTAGAAAAAGGTATTTCAGTAATTTGACAGAGTGTCCCCTATATGGTAATGAGTGAAAAAAAAAATCAAACTATGGGGCGCCTGGGTGGCTCAGTTGATTAAGCGTCCGACTTCGGCTCAGGTCATGATCTCAAGGTTTGTGAGTTCCAACCCTGAGTCGGGTTCTGTGCTGACAGCTCGGAGCCTGGAGCCTGCTTTGGATTCTGTGACTCCCTCTCTCTCTGCCCCTCCCCCACTCACTCTTTGTCTCTCAAAAAATAAATGTTAAAATTTTTTTTTAAAAATCTAACTGCAAATGACAATTGATTCTAATTAAATAAAAATCAAAAAAGAAAACTTTCTGAAGGAAAATAAAATCAAACACTAATACCAAGTACTAAGACACAATCTTGGGGTGCCTGGGTGGCTCAGTCAGTTAAGTATCCAACTCTCAATCTCTGCCCCACATCAGCCCTTGGTCGGACCCTGCTTGGGATTCTGTCTCTACTTCTCTCTGCCCCTCCCTTGCTTGTGCTCTCTCTCTCTCTCAAAATAAGTAAACTTAAAAAAAAAAAAAAAAAAGACATCATCTTACCCCCTCCCAAGATGGAAAAATTTGAGCTGGGAATGTAGCTGCCCAACTAGCTAGAGGTCACTTTGCAGTATACTTTACAGCAAGGTATTGCTATATGACCAACTTCTGGCCAATGATTAGTGAAGAGAAGTGATACTTGACTATTGTTTTAAAAGCAATCCACCTACGGGTACCTGGGTGGCTCATTCAGTAAAGCATCTGACTCTTGATTTTGGCTCTGGTCATGATCCCAGGGTCATGGGATTGAGCTAAGTGTTGCACTGGGTGTGGAGCCTGCTTGAGGTTCTCTCTTCTCTCTCTCCCTCTGCCCCTGTCCCCCGCTCACACACTCTCACTCTACAAAATAAAAAATAAATACATAAGTAAAGAATTAAAAAATAAAAGGAATCGACCTAATATCTCTTCCTCTCCTCCAGTTCACTGGAATTAAAACTTCATGGTGGCAGGCAGTTTAGCCAACCTGGAAACAAGATGGAATCTCCATCTTGGGTGGAGTGTAGATCAGAACAATGGGTGTAGATCAGAACAATGTGATAGAAAGTTCTCTGATGACTGGGGAACTACCACAGCAGCCTTCAAGTCCCTACCCAGAATTTTACGTAATAAAAAAAAAAAAAGACTTTCAACTTGCTTGAATTACTGCCATGTTGGGTCTCTCTTTTAAACAATTGACCTTATCTTCTAACAAATGCACCTATCTTCTTGTTGCTTCTGTACATTTTCCAATGTTTCCACAATAAACGTGAGTTCCTTAATGAATCTAAAACTAGTGCAAAGTCAGAACAATGTTAGGATGCATGTATAGAACCACAATACCCAAAGAAAGAGAAGATATTTCTGGCCTTCAGTTTAAAAACATAATAGTATTGGCCGGATGGAAAGTAATCAGAACAAAGAAACAACAGTAAAAAAGCGCAATACATCATAATCAGATATCATGTGAGATGCTATTGAGGGAATTGAGGTGTTTTTATCTGAAAACTTAGGGAAAAAGGAAAGACATGATTGTTGTTCATAAATTTTGAAGGGGTGTCAAGTAAGAATCAGTTAGGTGTTAATTGTACCCAATGCCCCAAGTTGAGATAAAAGGTAAGGTACCGTGACCCAGAAGGCGACACAGACAAGGAAAACCATGAGTTCCATTAGTACTACTTCACAGAAATAGAATGTCTTACCCGCAAAGGAAGTGAGAGCTGTGTCACAGGAAATAATCACTAAGAAATCGTTTGCCTGGGGCACTTGAGTGGCTCAATCGGTCGAGTGTCCAACTCTTGATTTCGGCCAAAGTCATGATCCTAGGGTGGTGGGATTGAGCCCCGTGTTGGGCTTTGCACTGAGTGTGGAGCCTGCTTAAGATTCTCTCTCTCTTTCCCTCTGCCCCTCCTCCCCTCGTGTTCTCTCTCTCTTTCTCCAAAAGAAAGAAAAAAAAAAAAGAAGTTGTTTGCCTGATCACATGGATTCTGTACTTAGTAGACTGTGTGAAAAATAGGCTGTGATTCCCCAACAGATTTCCGGGCATTTCAGTTTTAGATTCTCTGACTACATTAACGGAAACCATATTTTGTACTATATATGGAAGTGTAAGCTAGAGTGTTTCCTTATTGATTTGAGTATATGAACAAGTGAATTCTTTGTTCAATTTCATTGGTTTACACAAGTTGACTTTAAAAATCACCGTGCCATTAAATAATCCATTTTGTCGAGTTGATTAAGAGAATATAAAGACACTGTATTGCCCTGGACAATGTAAATAATTCTAAACCAAAGTCTTTACGACATATGACACATCTCACTCTGTCTCTGTGCTCTACAGTAACCTACTTAATCAAGAGCTGCTAAGAAAACCGGAAGTGTGGTCACAGAGATGCCGAAAACAAACTCTGGAAGAACCTGTGACTTGTTATCTCAAAAGAGTCGCTTGTCCCCATGAGAGCAGGTCTCTCTCCGCTTTACTCCTTTTTGACACCTTCCTCTCCAATCCTGGAAAGCATTTGTCTATAAAGGGATACTTACGTTGGGGAGACCTTGCTAAGTCCTTCTACGGCTAACCAGGTAACACAACCTCATGACCCGTGTTTGGATATTACTCCCAACCCTCACACCTTACTTCTACAGAATTCTCCAGCTTCTAGTGGCATTGGTATGAACACATAACGATTATCAAACATATTGCAATGGCCAAGTATAGTTATTCTAAAACTGGGGAGGAAAGAGATAATGACTGAGCAGCTGGGTGAAGTATCTTCAGCTTCTCTGTTGGAAGAACCATTAAAGAAGGAGGGTGGAGATTAAGCAGTCCCTTGAGAGACCCAACAGAGGCAAGAGAAAACAAGCTTGGCGAACCCTGCCCTAGACATGTACCCCAGTCTCGCATTTTTATGGGCATGCACACTGAGGCAGTGACATTGCTACCACAGTCACCAGCTGTCTCGGGAGGCTCTTGGGGGAGAATTGCTCATCACCCCAACTGGCTACACACCATGGAGGAAACTGCCCTCTGCTAGTGTGAGAAGTGCTGAGACAAGACTTTGCTTCTGGGCTGGTGCTGGGTGAATGCAATTTTCTCGTAGGGTGTCTAACCCGTAATTGGATACTTGCAAAAAGCTTCTGCTGGGGATGGTGTCCATGTTGCTGCTGCTGGGCCTCATGAGGAGAGAGGAGTAATCTTGACGGGAACCAGAGCGCACAGAAGACTCCACAATCCAGAGAGCTCACCACCATGTCGCCATAACGTGGTCCTTTATCCCGCCTGCTGAGTAGAAGCTGGTAGGAAGAGATTAGAAAGCCAGTAACTATAATGGAACACAAGAGGTCACCAGGAGGAGAAAAAGACTAAGGTCTAGACAAAATAAGGTCTAAACAGAAGAAAATAGAATCATTTTGGAAAGCTTTGTTAGGAAGACATTCTTAGTTTAAATTTACTATCTGTTTAAGAAACGCATCCTACCTAACCTTGCCATTTGTGACGACATAGATGGATCTAGAGGGTGTAATGCTGAGCCAATTAAATAAGAGAGAGACAAACACCATATGATTTCACATCTACGTGGACTCTAAAAAACAGAACAAATAAATAAACAAGCAAACCGAAAGCAGAAACAGACCTGTAAATAAAGAGAATAAGCTGCTGGTTGCCAGAGAGAAGAGGGGTAAGGGAATGGGCACCATGGCTCAAAGGGAGGGCAAGATACAGGCTTCCAGTTTATGGAATGAATAAGTTACCTGAACAAAAGCTACAGCAAAGGGAAAAGAGTCAATGGTGTTGTAACAGCAGTTGATGGTGATGGAAGGTAACTACATGAGTGGTGAGTACAGCATAATATTTAGAGATGTTGAATCACAATGTTTTACACCTGAAACGAATTAACATTGTGTGTCACCTATACTCACACACACTGTCACACACACACGCACACACACACACACGCGCGCGCACACACACACACACACACACACACGAAGCGCATCCTAAGACCAAAGCTTGCTGTAGTCTATACAGGTGTATCTGGTGTAGAGTGAGAGCAGGCACGGAGCCTTCAGAGGCTCTGAGTGCAGAGTCCAGCTGAAATCCCCTGACCAAAGGACACAGTGGAAGGAAGTGTCCAGTGTGGTTCCCATGCTGGGCCAGGGACCATGTGAGCTCTGCATACAATTTTCTCTGGCCAGCCTGCCTCCTACGCGGGATGGAGCATGATGGGGATCCCACCCATTGCCTAAAGACCCTCCCAGGCTGCAGGAGCCAGTTGGCCAACTTATAAGCATCCTTTGTTAGACGGAACAATCATTCAGCGAGAAAGAGAGAGAGAGAGAGAGAGAGAATGCAAGGTGAGGAATGTCATAACAGGAGTAAAATGACTTTCATGAGGAATAGTAGAAACTATCCATCCAAAGCACTGTTCCTCTACTTTGAGATGTTTTAATAAACTGTAAATGGGAATGTAAATGAAACCTCTCTAGTTTGGTTCACCTCACTCCAGAGGAGCTTGGCTGCCTTCATCTCTGGTGGTGCAGCACAGAGGTCCCAGGTTTTAGCGTTTGAGAGTCCAGGCATGCAGATTTAGTTCAGTGTTGTTTGACGTTCAGATATCCACTTTCTCGACATGACATAGGGGAACTGTAGGGCTGTGTTTCCTCACTGAGTGTGCGTCGACTGTCTCAGAATTCTGCCTGTGGTTGTGGAGATGAGTCCTGTAAGGGAAGGGATGGGAGGGAGCTTCCACTTACCTTTAAGCTTTTAGAAAGCATAGGTTTGGGCTTTCCTATTATTGCTGTGATTTTTGGCGACCTTTGTGAGAAATCAGATGCTCAAACTGTATTTCATTACAGAGATTGTAGTCAACAGGACAGTTCCAAGCAAACCCATCAGCTTTACTGGCCAAACCAGGGGTTTCACAGTCTAGTGGTGCCACATGGCAATTAGCTACAACCAACGTCACGTTGGTACCCCCACTGTGGAGGCCAGTGGGACGTAGGGTGTTTGCCAATGGCACATACCTGGACTCCTTGTTTCTTCTCTTTTATAGAAGCCCAAAGACACTGCGAGTCAGAGGGGGATGATGTTTAGCTTTCCATGTGGTGCCAGATTTGTCAAATGAGTCAAAACTGCCTTCCATTATGACCCCAATGGTGACATTTGAGTCTGAATCACATGTTAACAGATTGGCCAGGATACTGCAAGGAATAAGTTTTATCTGGTTCCAAAGGCAAAAAGTCCCAAATCACACCAGATTCATCCACTTACAGGGGTCTTAAAGACTGACCGTGTGTGTATCATACCTCTGTGACAAGGTGCCAAGGTTTGAGCCTCAACACCATTAACTTGGATGAATTTGTGACAGATGCTTGTCACTCACAGCTGTTTGTGCCTTCAAAACTGCTAGTAAATAACTGTCAAGGAATGCATGTCTGGAGTTTCAGAGAATTGTGTGTTCTGTACACTCCAATGATATCCTTCAAGGGGGACTATTTTTCCTTTGAATCACATAAACTCTCATGAGGGGAAAATCAGTCTGCACGAAAGTATATAAAGAGTAACTTAAAATAGGGAATAATCAACTGGCTTCAGAGTGGCTGTTCTGGATTCCAGCTTAAGGGCAAGTCCAGAGCTAAAAATCCTTTCCCATTTTTCTACACTACACCCACACATTCTTCAGATCCATAATTTACAGCTCTTTTCTACACTATATTAATTAATGTATTTATCTATTACAATCACAAAATAGTGTGTGTGTGTGTGTGTGTGTGTGTGTGTTCTGTTTTGGCCTCAGAGTATGCTTCACTCTTCCCTTGTTATATTTGTCTGCTCAGGCCGCCATAGCAAATCGCTACAAAATGGATATCTTAAAAACAACAGAAATTTTTTCTCTCAGATTTCTGGAGGCTGAAAGTCTATAATCAGGTGTAAGGAGGGCCCTCGTTCCCCTAAAGGCTCTAGAGAAGAATATTCCCTTGGGTATTCCAGTGTCTTCTGGCTCCAAACTTTCCTCCACCCATAGTGGTATAACTCCAATCTCTGCCTCTGTGTTCACATGGCCTTCTCTACGTGCTCTCTCTTTTTCTTATAAAGTCACCCACCATTGGATTTAAGGCCCATCCTAATGCAGCATGACTTCATCTTTACTAATTAATTCTATCTGTACAATTACATTTCCAAATAAGGTCATATTCTAGGATTCCAGGTAGACATGACATTTTGTGGTCCAACATTCACCTCCATGACGAGAGTTGATATGAGGGAGTTGCCTACTTTGGGTGTTCATTTGACCTATAATTGACAGACATGAGGGGAGATAACAGTGATCCTGTGCTGCCATGATGCGATGTTGCTAGAATGTGCAAGTCAAAAGATTCCAGGATCTCATAAAGAGATCTGTAAGTGCACTTGAGGAGACTCTTGAGGACAGTGGTACCTCTCCAGACTCACAGCTCCTGCTCATGTGAAATGCTGTTGAGAAAAATCTGAATTTGGAGAACAGTGTGATGTTGGAAGGTGTTACCTCTTGAAGCTATTACATTCCAGTCCAAGATGTGCCCCATCCTGGTGTAGCACTGAAGAACACCCTTGTGGTCTATTGACTTTGCTAAGAGCAGGGGTTGGGAAATACGCGCGCGCGCACACACACACACACACACACACAATCTGAAGTTTCTGGAAGCCAAGTTTGACTTTATCTGTCTTGGGCTACCCCATTAAGAGAGGGACAGTAGCTTCTAGATGTGAACTTCCGTGCTGGTAAGCAAATTGGTGCAGCCAAACCTCTTTATTAAAAAACAAACAAACAAACAAACAAAAAAACAAATGGAAAACCTCACAAAGATCGAAACATGAAACTGTATCAACTCATGCACTAATGTGTTTCATTTTATGTGGTGTCACGTTCTGATTAAGAGGGATTGGGAAATGGGGAGAATAAATAAAGAGGAAGCTCAAGAGAGAAAGCACAAACAGAAAAGGAAAGAATAAAATTTAAAAGATGGAGAGAGAAATGCCTTAACATCAACTTACGCTGGAAGGATTTTAGTTGAAAAACAAAACAATTTACCATATTATCATAAAAAGTAATATCATTATATGAGTAAAATTTTACCTGCACATGAGTCCATGCACGCACACATTTTCTCTCTTTCTGTCTCTAATTTAATCCTTGGGGCGCCTGGGTGGCTCAGTCGGTTAATCGTTCCCGACTCAGCTCGGTCCATGATCTCACGCTTCTGTGAGTTCCAGCCCCTCACTGGGCTCTGTGCTGACAGCTCAGAGCCTGGAGCCTGCTTCAGATTCTGTGTCTCCCTCTCTCTCTCTCTCTGCCCCTCCCCCACTCACACTCTGTCTGTCTCTCTCAAAAACGAATAAAGGTTAAAAAAATAATTTAAATCTCACAACACCCTGTGACCTACTTTACGTATCAGGAAATTGAAGCATGAGATTAACTTTCCCAGGGAAACCAAGCAGGTTTTCTTTCCTCATATTCTAGACTTTGTTTTTCATTACAAAGTGCTAGTGGGGAGGTAAAACATCTACTATTCAGTTCATGACCACTAGTTATATTTTATAACAGGTACTTTGGAAAAGAGTTTGGTGTTACCTGGTCAAATTGAACATTCACCTTCCCTATTATCTAGCAATCCTGTTTCTAGGAACATTCTCCAGCAAGAATATGCATAGCAGCCTCGGTCATAATGGCACCTAAGTTGAAACAATCCATAATGTTCATCAATTAGGGTAACTGAGGTATGATTTGTTCTCACAGAATAGGTCTAGACAACTGTGGAAAACACATGATCTGTATTTTATGTGCATGAGAATGGATAAGTCTTAGGGATATTAAGTTGAGGGGAAAAAAGGCCAACGAGATTTTATAAAGTTCAAAAATGAAGTCATGACTAAGGATGTATTTTTAGAGTCATGTGTACTCATCAAATTATGGGAAAAAAAGGAAAGAGAAGAACAAAGTGCCTTAAGTGATTATTTTGTGGTGGGGAGGTAAGAGGTAGAATTGGAAAAAGACATGGGATGGTGCAGACTGTTAACTTTGAGTTGAATAGTGGGGTCTTGGGTACTCTATAATTTTTTTGATTCTTATATACATAAAATTGGTGGAGGTTTTAGTCCTTCCTATTTTAAATAATTAAAAAAATTGAATAGAAGAGAATGGAGCTGACTGAGGCCACTGAAGAAACAAAGGAAGTGAGAAGGAAACTTTTTAGGCTGAAAGTGTAGGTTGGACACAACCTGCTGAATGAACATTTCAGGAATAAAGTAAGGGGTGGAACGCACTACATTTTTTCCCCTGTTGATCCAATTATCAGATTATATGTTCAATTCTGAAGAACTCCAGAATATTCAGTTTTGACTTCAATATCTGGTGAGAATAAAGGGTTCTAATCCCAAGGGGAGATAAAAAGAATTATACTCGCAAATGGGATGCACTACAACAAACCAAAATTTAAAGTAGCTACAAAAAGGAACACGAGTATGACATCCATGAGAAAATGATTTGGGCTACAAGTTTGGCTATAAAGTTAGTAAAAACTGGTGCGCTCAATGAAAAAGCAATTTTTAAAGTTGAAATTCTTTGTAGAGAACACGCAAAAATTTCACACAAGGAGCTTAAGGCATCTTGAAGCTTTTATTTAAGAATGTGTGGAATGAACATTCATATGGCTGAAACATACCAGGCTGTGTTTGAGAACTGATTTCAACATACATTCTACTTATCATAAAGGAAAAAATCCAATAAATGTTATCTAATTTATTACCTAATTTTAGTACTTAGCGATGCTGAAATAGTCACAAAAATCCCTTGCTCTACATTTTAATTTTATTTTCAATAACTGTACTTTGATACCTACGCCACAGTTATTACATGGTGTATATGGCACAAGAGTAGCTAAAAAATATTTGTCAAGTAATATTTGTCAAAATATTGAATAAATGTGTCAAGTAAATAAAGGGTCTATGTTATGGAGAGCTCCATGTTACTCTGAATCTTGGGCCTGTGGATTTGTGCACTTTTTGCTTATTTTTTAGTATTTGCATCTTATTTAAAATCTGAAATTCACAAACTTATTCCCTTAAATTTTTGAAACACAGTGTTCTCTCTTAAATGTCAGTATGTACTCAGTTTTCGAGAGCATAGATCTGCCAGTGAAACTTAGGTTTCCCTGATGATGAGTGATATTGAGCATCTTTTCATGTGTCTCTTGGCCATCTGGATGTCTTCTTTGGAAAAGTGTCTATTCATGTCTTCTGCCCATTTCTTCACTTGTTTTTCTTCATTTGTTTTTTGGGTGTCGAGTTTGGTAAGTTCTTTATACATTTTTGGATACTAACCCTTTATTTGATATGTCATTTGCCAGTATCTCTTCTCCCATTCCATTGGTTGCCTTATAGTTTTGTTGATTGTTTCCTTTGCAGTGCAGAAACTTTTTATCTTGATGAGGTCCCAATAGTTCATTTTTGCTTTCATTTCCCTTGCCTTCAGAGATGTGTCAAGTAAGAAGTTGCCACAGCTGAAGTCAAAGAAGTTGTTGCCTGTTTTCTCCTCTAGGTTTTTGATGCTTTCTTGTCTCACCTTTAGGTCTTTCATCCATTTTGAGCTTGTTTTTGTGTATGATGTAAAAAAAGTGGTCCAGTTTCATTCTTCTGCACGTCGCTGTCCAGTTCTCCCAGCAGCATTTGCTAAAGAGACTGTCTTTTTTTTTTTTCCATTAAATACTCTTTCCTGTTTTGTCAAAGATTAGTTGGCCATATGTTTGCGGGCCCATTTCTGAGCTCTCTATTCTATTCCATTGGTCTATGTGTCTGTTTTTGTGCCAATACTATACTCTCTTGATGATTACGTCTTCAATACCACCTCACAGTGGTCAGAGTGGTTAGAATTAACAACTCAGGAAACAACAGATGTTGGTGAGGATGTGGAGAAACGGGAACCCTCTTGCACTGTTGGCGAGAATGCAAACTGGTGCAGCCACTCTGGAAAACAGTGTCGAGGTTCCCCTCCAAAAAATTAAAAATAGAATTACCCTATGTCCAGGAATATCACTACGAGGAATTTATCCAAAGCATACAAGAGTGCTGATTCACAGGGCACATGTACCCCAATGTTTATAGCAGCACTATCCACAATAGCCAAATTGTGGAAAGAGCCCAAATGACCATCAACTGATGAATGGATAAAGAATATGTGGTTTGTATATACAATGGAATGTTACTTGACAGTGAGAAAGAATGAAATCTGGCCATTTCCAACAACGTGGATGCAACTGGAGGGTATTATGCTAAGTGAAATAAGTCAGGCAGAGAAAAATAAATATCATATGTTTTCACTGATATGTGGAATTTGAGAAACTTAACAGAAGACCATGGGGGAAGGTAAGAAAAAAATAGTTTCAAACAGAGAGGGAGACAAACCATACGAGATTCTTAAATACAGAAAACAAACTGAGGGGGGCAGTGAGGGAGAGGGGGAAATGGGTGATGGACATTGAGGAGGGCACTTGTTGGGATGAGCACTGGGTGTCGTTTGTAAGTGACTAATCATAAGAATCTACTCCCAAAGCCACGATCCACTGTATACACTGTATTTTAGCTAACTTGACAATAAATTATGTTAAAAAAATAAAAAGAAAGAAACTCAGGTTAAGTGGGAAACACTGACAAGGACAAGAGAGGCTGTCTTGTGAACAGGGAAACTCTTTTTTGGCAGTCAGTGTCATCTTTTTAGTTAAGATAAGGTCACGTATTTTGCTCAATTGTTTTATAGGTGAGCTATATTACCTATGGCCAAGAGACACATGAAAAGATGCTCAATAAAGATGCTCAATATCACTCATCATCAGGGAAACCTAAGTTTCACTGGCAGATCTATGCTCTCGAAAACTGAGTACATACTGACATTTAAGAGAGAACACTGTGTTTCAAAAGTTTAAGGGAATAAGTTTGTGAATTTCAGATTTTAAAGAACTATAAAGATTTAAAGATTATAAAGAATAAAATAAAGAATAAATACCTGTGCAGTTTCTCAAGACACAGACAATAACTATAAAAACGTTTGTATTAGTGTTAGAAAAGAAACATGCTTTTTCAATAATGTAAATATTATTTAAATAAAAAGTATAAAATGCATTTATTTGAAATTGAGACAATATTAATTTAAAATAAAAATATTTATTTAAAATTTGCTATTTCATAATATCATAGCTCATTAATTTAAATAAATCTTTTGAAGTCATAATTACCAACATAAGAATAGACTTTGTGTCAAAGCACAAGATGTTATCAAGAATGCACAAGGAAATGAAGAAAGGGAACTTGAATTTATTGAGCACAAGATATATGTTAGTCCTTCTCAAATGGATTATTTCTTGAATTATCCCAACAGATCTTTGTAGGATATATTCTCCTTATCTCAACCTGAGTTTCAATAACACTAAATAACTTGCCCACAGTCTCACAGTTAGGCACAAACAACGAAGATTCAAATTCTCTTTCAGGGCAGACTCTCATTCTTTATTTTGTGACAAATGCCTGACTTCTGTAACTAACTTCTGAAGAAAAATAATGTGTTTGCATCCTTTCTATCCCCCCCCCAAAACCCCACATATTCATGTAAATCTTTTTTTTTCTTATCAATTTTGTTCCCAATTGGAAAGACGAGACAAGGGAGAGAAAAAGAGTGTTTGTTTGAGAGAGAGAGAGATAAACAGAGTGGCTCCAAAGGCAATTGAAAAAATAGATTATCTTCTGATCATACAATATTAATGCAAAACCATAATTGACTGGTATTGTTTCTAGTTAAATGGAAAATAAACATATAATTTCAAATTATGATTCTGTTACCTTACTGGTAACATGTCCATCCAAGACATGATTTTAGGAAGAGGAGAGACAAAGTAAAAATAATAACAATAAAGAAAATTAAAGGTCAGAAAATTTGCACAATAAACAACTTCAGCTATATAAAATTACGAAGTTCCAGCAAATGAAATGAACAAAGCTAAGAAGGTTGAAAATCACACGTGCACACACGCACACACACACACAAACACACACACTAGAGCTAGACCAAGAAGCATGAGTAAAGTGAGAACCATGAGGAAGGAGCTCACCAGAGCCAAGAAAAGGAATACTGGTTTATGCACCTGGGCTGAAGGCTTAAATCATGGTGACAGATGAGTTATTCCAACATCACTCAGCGAGTCAAGGAGTAAAACAGTGTCAAGGAGTAAAGCATTGTGTGTTGAACCAACAACATTGGGCATTTGGAGGATAAGGGAGTAAAAGAGTAGAAAGTGTGGGCAAGAGTGGTTTCACTGGCAAATCATGTTATACAGACTGCTTAGGGAAGGGATTGAAGGCAGCCAACAGTACATAAGTTTATGTGGTCAGTGGCCTTCCTAATTTTGCATGGCATTTTGGTTGTGAACATAGTGCCCACCACATATTTGACATTTTGTGAACGCATGTCAAATCAAAAGAAAAAAATGAATCAGAAAATGAAATCAGATTGCATACATTTCTTGATGGTAAGTTACCGATGTACAATTCATATTAAAATTCTACACTGTAAAAATATTTTTATGGTAAAATTATCATGGACAAAATAACTCGGTTTAAATCTGCACCCTAATTTTTGTATTTGTGCCTTTCAGTGCTGTGTGTGACTGGTTGGAAATATCCATCAGTACAGTGATTACAGTAACACTGTAGTTGTAAAATATATTTGGTTAACGCTTTTGAGTTATCAACCTCCATTATATATTTTATCCTTAAATAGAGAATTATCTAGTTTTTTTTTCTCTGTACTTGGTTGACACTTTTCCCAAAATATTTTTGGTCAAAAATTAAAACACTTGTCATGTTAAACTTAAATTATTTTATTCTTTTAAGTTTGAGCCTACTCTGTTTCCTTAGCATATAGATGGTTATAATTTACTAGATCATCTACATTATCTATACTGCTAAAAATAATTATATTTATCATTGAATGATTTTCTGCTAAATCCCTTGTACTCTCCTAAATCTTTCACTTGACTTATGTCTAAAACTCATATCCTATCCTACCATATAACATGTTATTTCCAATTTATAGACGTGGAAACTGAGACTCACTCAGGCCTAAGGTACCATAGCAAATAATGCACAGACTATATCAAAGCCCATTAAGTCTTTGCTCCTTACATATTTTTTTCTAATTCTAAAATAGTTGAGAAAATGTGCAGTTGTTTAAAACATGTGTTACTGGTTTAAATAGTAACACGTTTTATGCGTGTTAATTGCTTTGAATCAATATATTTTAAATAGCACTAAATTTGACTTCAAAATTTGTTGATGGACAATAAAAGGTTTCGCAACCCCCCGTTGTACACTGAGATATGAATGGAGTCCTTTCAACTGTTCACATGCAGAAAGCTCTTGGCAACTCTTCTAAAAGTTTGGAATATCAAGATAATTTCTCGATGAACAGCTGTCATTACATTTGGCCTCATTCCTGAGGCTTTCTGAAAGCATGAGCAGGGAATGCTGACCTCTTGATCACTTTGTTAATGCATTAAAAACAGATCTGTCTAGAAGGTCAATAGTCTAATAGTTCCTAGCATAGGATTGTCCAATTAAGCAATGGATATGGAATACTCACTCAAATTTGAATTTCATACAAAGACTGGAAATACTTTACATGAAAGTCTAAGTATACCCTATTCAATATTTGGGACATACTTATACTAAAAAAAGTATGCATTGTTCATCTGGAATTCGAATTTAGCTGAGTGTCCTATATTTTATCTGACAACCCTATCCCGGAAGCACTGTTTACCAGGATCAGAGGAGCAGGGAAACATAAATATAGATTAGCAAATGTCTCCTAAAAAGGGTCCAGGGAAACATATTTTTAAACAGACATGAAATTCTTCCAAATTCTTAGGTGAAATGCTTCTGATTCCACTGGGGCAGGGGGCAGGGGGAAGATACTGTTGCACGGGCTTGTGGCAAACAATTCTTGATGAGTAGTTATTGGCCAAAGGCAGTATGGAGAGATCGGGAAAAGGCCAAGTAGAAACTTAATGAATCCTTAAATGAAGAAGGGGTTAGGAGAAAGCAATTGGCAGGTTATTCCGATCCATGAAACTTCTATGCAACATGAGACCAAAGCAGCTTTTCTCTAAGCCTCTTGTCACTGGGTTTGCTACCATCCAATCTTTTTATTTTTAAAAAGTGTTGCCTGGGCTAATATCTCTTTGCTGGGATTCTCTATAGTTTTCTACTGTTGATAGTTTCTGGGTAACTTGTAAATTAATACTTTAAAATTAAGCATAGAGTTTTCTCATTAGACAGATAATATGAATGATAAAAATAAAATTGAATTAGCGTGTAATAATGAAAGTGGATTGGTTTCTTTTCAACCCCCCCAACTGAACTGCAAAGTATCAACACAACATAGCCTCTAAAGACTCATACGGGGACAGGGACTATCACATTGTGCTATCTGTCTTTAGAGATCTACTTTTAGCATCTACTAAAAAAAAGCCACCAGAAAAATTGAATTAAAAGGTAAAAACATTTGGGGCGCCTGGGTGGGTCAGTCGGTTGAGCTTCCGACGTTGGCTCAGGTCATGATCTCATAGTTCATGGGTTCAAGTCTCATGTTGGGCTCTGTGCAGACAGCTCAGAGCCTGGAGCCTGCTTCAGATTCTGCGTCTCCCTCTCTCTCTGCCCCTCCTCACCTGTGCTCTGTCTTTGTCCATCTCTCAAAAATAAATAAACATTGATTTTCTTAAAAGGTAAAAACATTTATAACTATTACTGAAAATCTGTTACCTAAAATATAAGTGAATTCAAAATACAGCAAAGCAGCAAATACCAGTTAGAAGAAGAAGATGAGCTTCATTTGAATTATACCTGGCCATTGCTCAATAATGCAGACATTTCAAGTTTTGTATCTGGATGTTGAAATAAACATTGTATTGAGGGCAGTGGAGTGGGTGGTATGTAACAGATATTTTGCTCTACTCACTTGGTATTCTGCTGGAAGCTAGTAGAGGCAATTAAGGGGAAAGCCACTTTAAATCTTTTTCATAAAGCTCCACGGGGCGTCTGGGTGGCGCAGTCGGTTAAGCGTCCGACTTCAGCCAGGTCACGATCTCGCTGTCCGTGAGTTCGAGCCCCGCGTCAGGCTCTGGGCTGATGGCTCGGAGCCTGGAGCCTGTTTCCGATTCTGTGTCTCCCTCTCTCTCTGCCCCTCCCCGTTCATGCTCTGTCTCTCTCTGTCCCAAAATAAATAAAAACGTTGAAAAAAAAAATAAAAAAAAAAAGCTCCTGATAGCATAATGTGGATATGTTTTTATAAGTAAATATAATTAAAACTGAAAAAAACTTATTTAAAAATGACTAGGGTTTGAAAATGCATAAATGAGATTACCTAATTTTGCTACATCACATGCACTTGGCTCTGTGATCTACTCTGTCTGCTTCTTGCTTTGTCCCTAATAAACCCATCAGACAGAATGTGGCCAGTCTTGGGCTCTTTTGCCTGGTACTTAACAAGTCCCCAACATGTTGCTCGATATGCTAGGAGCTCTGTAGGTGTTGAATGAATGAATACATGAATTATTAACTAAATCAATTAAATGCTGACTGTGCTCCCTTTGCCAATACTGACAGTGTTTTCCAGATGAACTCAGGACCAGTTAAAAAGCAACTAGATACACAAAGATCCTGCACATGGAATCCATATTGTTGGTTCAATATCCTTTTGTAAGATCCAAACTTGAACTACAAGTATTTCCAGAGGAATTCATTAATAATGCTTTTTTTTTTTTAGATGTTTACCTCTGATTCTATGATGTTGATAAAGGCCGGAACCTCAGGAAAATTTCCTGATGAACAGCTGTCATTGCATATGGCCTTCTTCCTGGCTCTCTGAAAAGATGAGCAGGAATTCTGGCCTCTTGACCATTTTGGCAATACACCAGAAACAGACTGATCCAGGATATCAGTAGTTTAATAATCCCTAGAATAGGATTACCAGATTTAGTAAATGAATACAGAATACTCAAATTTGAATTTCAGATAAATAGTGGAAATGAAAGATAGATAGATATAGATAGATAGATAGATAGATAGGCAGATGATAGGTAGATAGATGATAGAGATTAGATGTATGATAGAGAGATAGATAAAGAGATAGATAAACAGATAGATTTGCTGTAAATACACTATCTGAGGTCACAAGTGTTTTCTTGAAGGGTAGTTTAGATGATTGTTCACTAGACTGTAATAGGACACTTAATGACTCAAATATATTTGTATTTATGTTAGAAGTCCCAATTGTCCCCAAGTACACATATCAGATCTCATCCTTGGGCTTACACTCTGAGAGATATGAAATTCATTTGACTATTCCCTCTTTCTTGAAATACTTTTTCACTTGCCAGTGACAGAGGAATATTTGGTTGTCTACTTGTATTTATTCTTAGGTCAAAGGTTATGAGTTTTTCACAGTTTTTATCCTTAGTGTCTCAGTAGTGTTTTTCAGAATCCCCAGGTCATCACTTCTTGGCCCTTTGGCTAAGATCAAGTGCAGAATGCCCCAGGCCAAAAGAAACACCTACTAGTTCCACTTTTTAAGTAGTTAGCTCCTGAAAATTACTATGCATTTATGCCCTGTGGTAGGTTGAATAATGACCTCCAAGGACACCCAGATCCAAATCCCCAGAATCTGTGAACATGTTACCCTATATGGCAAAAGAGACTTCGACTATATGAGTAATATAAGGATCTTGAGATAGGCAGATTATCCTGGATGAGCTGAGTGGGCTGCTATAATCACAATGATACTTACAGGAAGGAGGAAAGGTCAACAAAGACAGAAGGTAATGTGATGATGGAAATAAGGAGACTTGAAAATGCTTCATTCTTCATTTGGAATATGAGGCAGGGGCCATGAGTCAAGGTCTACAAAGGACCCAGCTATAGAAGCCAGAAAGGGCAAGGGAAGGAATCCTTGTCAGAGCCTTCAGGGGGAGTATGGTCCTCCTGACATCCCAGTTTCAGTTCACTGAATCAGTTTAAGACTCTGGTTTCCAGAATTTATAAGAGAATAATTTTGTGTTGCTTTAAGTAACTAAATTTGTGGTAATTTAGTACAGCAGTAGCAAGAAACTAATACATGTTCTAACTACTTCATAGTCATGCAGCATAT
The DNA here is from genome assembly GCF_007474595.2 of Lynx canadensis. NCBI lineage: Eukaryota > Metazoa > Chordata > Mammalia > Carnivora > Felidae > Lynx > Lynx canadensis. The sequence continues at coordinate 55,945,544 of NC_044305.1, read as the reverse complement.
TTGAAAGAAAAATAAGATGCTTGTTACCACTGCGATGTATGCACCTGTTGAGCACTGCACAACTTCTCATATCTTAAAACCCAACTGGACACTACCATCCTCTCTTCTTGTTCCACATTGGTTTTCATGAAGTACTTACTTCTATATTATAGTCAACAAAAATATGATGGCATTAAAAGGAATGTGGTTTGATCCAACTTTGAAACTCTAAACTACCTTATATTAGTAGTTCGGGTACCGTGTGACATATGGTAAGAGTCAGTATATTTTCCTCAAAAATTTGAATGTCCTGTGGAAGATTCTGGAACACATTTTTGCATATATGCTTTTACGAGGATCCTAGATGATTACATTAAATATGCTCCCATGATCTTAAATGCATCCAATACTGATTCTCAATTTTGTTGTTCTGCCCCAAATTACTCTCTTGAAACTTCAACTTGTGTATCCAACATCCTACCCATCCTACCCATTGTCTCAACTTGGATAGTTAAAGAACATCTCGAATATGTCCAATACAGAATTGTTATCTCTTTCAAACTGCTCCTTTTCCTGTCCTGATAGTCACCCTATAACCCCTCACTCTGTCGAAGGTTTCTTACCTAAGTCAATGGCTATATTAAAGTTGTCTAGAGAAACAGACCAATAAAATAGATAGATAGATGGCATAAGAGAATAGTTATTCTAAGAATGGGCTCATATGATTATTGAAGCAGAAAAGTTCCATAGTATGTCATCTGAAATCTGGAGAATTAAGAATTCAGTCTGAATCCAAAGGCCTGAGAATCACGGAGCTGATGGTGTAAGTTCTGATCCCAGTCTGAGATCTAGAGAAACAGAAGACCCAAGAATCAGGAATGCTGGTCCAGGACAGAATAAGATGAATATTCTAGCTCAAGTCAAGAAAGCAAATGTATCCTTCCTTAACCTTTGTATTCTGCTCACGTTCTCAGTGGATTGGATGATGCCCACCGGTACTGTTGAACGTGGATCTTTTTTACTAAATCTACTTATTCAAACATTAATGTCCTCTGTAAAAACCATCACAGACGCACCCAGGAACCATGTTTTACTAGCTATTTGGGCATCCCTTAACCATGTCAAATTGACACATAAAATTAACCATCAAAATGACATTATTCTACAGTTATCCTCGCCAAAAATTGAAGTCTTCTTTGTTATCTCTCCATCACTTCTTTCTTCTCACCCATTACTAAGTCTTACCAATAAAGACTTCAGCAGCTCCAGCCCATTATATCTCCCCTGGATCTCCACCATTGTCTCTTCACTGGGCCACTGACCTCTCTGTCTACCGTCATATCCAGCATGGTCTTTTACATAATGTCTATCATAGCCTGCAACTTCCTTGCTCAAATCTCAAACCTGACTTGGATAACCCAGAGAATATATACAGAGCTCTGTGTATGGTCTACAATAGTGGTGCTCAATGGGGGCAACTGTGTCTCCTAGAAAATATTTACCAAAGTGTGGAGAGAGTTTCTGTTGTCACAATGGGTGGGAGGACGGGAGTGCTGTCGCTAGTGGGCAAAGGTTAGAAATGCTGCTAAAAAATCTATGGTGAACAGAACAACTCCCTTAAAAAATTATCGGGTTCAAATCACAATAGCTCTGAGACTGAGAAACCATGGTTTTCATGAATGAATGTGATCTGGTCCTCGCCACAAATTCTACAGTTATCCTCCACTTGATTACTACCTCTGCTTCCCCTTTGGCCGAGTGACTTTTTTTTTTATTCCTTCAACATAACAGACACTTTCTTCCTTTGGGGATGTTGCTTTGTCGTTTCCCTGGCCTAAAATATTCTCACCCCAGATATGCACATTTTATTTTATTCAGGCCACCCAAATGTCACCTCCCTAGAGCCAGGGAATTCAGCGCACATCTTGCCTGAATCAAGTTCCCACACAACGAATTGTGTAGTCTATGGGGTCTGTCCTGTTGCCCCACTATGGCTAGGAGACTAATTCATAATGTCATATATTGCTGCATATGGCACCCAGTCCTGATCGTCTAATGAGCATGACCAGAAGTCCCGGAAATGTGGCATCCACCTTACAGCCTCATTTGGGAGGGAACCAAGCCAGCCGTCCTATCCACCTGTGTGCAGCCAGCAAGTCCCCCCTGACTTCAGAGCACGGGCCATGGCAGCACCCAAATAGAGACCGTAATAAAAAGAACAAAATGAAAAGGCAAATAAAAATATACCTTGAGGCAAATGAAAATGGAACACAGTATACAAAAACTTATGGAGTGTAGCAAAAGCAGTTCTAAGAGAAAAGTTTATAGTGACAAATGTGTACAACAAGAAAAATGAACAAGCCCAAATAAACAACCTAATTGTGCACTGTATTCCGCAAGGAAGTAGAGGAAAAAAAGAAACAAAGTGAGCCCAAATTTCACAGAAGGAATGAAATAATAAATATTAAAGTAAAACACAGTGAAAGACAGAACAGGAACAATAGAAACGAATAACAAAAGTAAGAATTGGTTCTTTAAAAAGAGAAACAAAATTGAAACAATTTTAGCTAGATTAAGCAGAGAGAGAGAGAGAGAGAGAGGACCCAAATAAATAAAATCAGATATGAAAGAGGAGGCATTACAAGTACAAAGAATCATGAAACTAATAAGAACCACTATTTGTTGACAAACTGGACAACCTAGAAAAAAGTAGATTAATTCACAGACACATGCAATTTACCAAGACTGAATTAACAAGAAATAGAAGATCCAAATGGATCAATAACGTGTAGAAGATTGAATCAGCATTCAAAAACCTCCCAACAAAGAAAAGTCCAGGACTAGATGGTTGCACTGGTGAATTATACTAAATATTTGAAGAATGATGAATACTAATCCTTCCACACTTCAAACCTGAAGAGAAAGAGACTCCATAAGCTCATTTTTCAAGGTCAGCATTCCCTCGATATCAAAGTAATATGAGCACATTACAAGAAAAGAAAACTACAGGCCAATATCCCTGATGAATATAGATGCAAATTGCCCCCCCAAATACCAGCAAATAGAATTTAGCAGAACTTTGAAAGTACAATACACCACAATTAAGTGAGATGCATCTATAGGATGCAAGGATATTTCAATATACATAAATAAATAAATGTGATACATCATATTAATAAGATGAAAGGTAAAAATCATATGTTCATATCAATAGGCACAGAAAAAGCATTTAACAAACTTCAATTCATGACCAAAGCTCCTAACAAATTTGGTCTAGCAGCAACATGCCTCAACACAATGAAGGCTACATAGGACAAGCCTGCAGCTAACACAGAACTAAATAGTGAAAGGTTAAAGGCTTTTTGTTTGCAATGAGGAACAGGACAAGAATGCCAGTTATCATCACTCTTATTCAACATTGTACTGGAAGTTCTAGGCAGAACAATTGGGCAATAAAAAGAAATGAAAGGCATCTGATTCTGAAAGGAAGAACTAAAACCATTGTTATTTGCAGATGACATGATTTCATATATGAAAAATCCGAGACGTCAACAAAATACCGATACACCTAATCAATACATTTAGTAATGTTACAAGATACAAAATGAACATAAAATAATCAATAAAATTTATATCCACTAACAATGAGTTGTCTGAAAAAGATATAGGGAAAATAATCACATTTATGGTAGCATCAAAAAACAATAAAACACATGGAAATAAATTTAACAAAGAAAGTGTGAGATCTGTATATTGAACACTATAAGACATTGGCAAAAGAAATTGAAGAGGAGACAAATAAGCAGAAGGATAACCTATGCTCATGGGTTGAAAGAATAAATATTGTTAAAGTATCCATACTACCTAAAACCATCTGTAGATTCAATGCAATCCATATCAAGATTCCAATGATCTTTTATTCTTTTTACTCAAGTAGAAAAATCAATCCTAATATTCATATGAATTTTATAACACAAAAGACCCCACATAGCCAAAGCAATCCTGAGAAAGAAGAATAATAGTGGAAGCATCGCATTTCCTAATATCAAATTATATTACAAAGCTATAGTAATTAAAACAGTATGGTTATGGCCTAAAAATGGAAACATAAACCAATAGAACAGAATCAGGAACCCAGATATAGACTCATGCATATAGAGTCAACTAATATTTGGGAAGAGAGCTAATCTAAACTTCTTGGCAATCCAGTTGAGATTTTTAAATGTAAGAATGGAATTCCAAACACATAACACATTTAGCTATATGACAGAAAGTAAATCTATGGGTATGGTAAAAAAAAAAGAAAAAAAGAAAGAAAAGAAAAGAAAAGAAAAGAAAAGAAAAGAAAAGAAAAAAGAGAAGAGAAGGGAAGGGAAGGGAAGGGAAGGAAAGAGAAGAGAAGAGAAGAGAAGAGAAGAGAAGAGAAGAGAAGAAAAGGAAAGGTACAGAAGGGAAGGAAGGGAAGGGAAGGGAAGGGAAGGGAAGGGAAGGGAAGGGAAGGGAAGGGAAGGGAAGGGAAGGGCAGGAAAGGAAAGGAAAGGAAAGGAAAGGAAAGGAAAGGAAAGGAAAGGAAAGGAAAGGAAAGGAGAAAGGAAAGGAAAGGAGAAAGAAAAGACCTCTTCAATAGTGATGCTGGGAAAATTGGATATTCACATGCAAAAGAATGAAACTAGATCCCTACCATACAGCACCCAAAACTTAACTTGAAATGGATTAAAGACTTAAATATTAGACCTCAAACCGTAAAACTTTTAGAACAAAACATAGAGATGAGGCTCTTTGACATTGGCATGATTTTTTGGATGTAACACCTAAAGCAAAAATTTCAAGTGATACTATAGCAAAATAAAAAGCTTCAGCACAGCAAAATAAACAGTCGACAAAATGCAGAATGGGGTAAATATTTACAAACCACACTATCTGATAGGGAGTTAAAATCTGAAATATATAAGGAACTCTTACAATTCAATAGAAAAAAAATCCTATTTAAAAATGGACAAAGAACCTGAAGAAACATTTTCCCAAAGACAACATATAAATGGCCACCAAGTACACGAAAAATTACTCAACATCACTAATCATGAAAGAAATGCAAATTGAAAACACAATGAGATATCACCTGTTAAAAATAGCTATTATCACAAAGATAAGTGATAACAAAGTTTGGTTGAGGATGTGGAGATGAGGGAACCCTTGGGCACCATCAGTGAGAAGTAAATTAGTGCAGCCACTGTGAAAAATAGTATAGAGATTCTTCAAAAACTCAGAAACAGAAAGACTGTGTGATCCAGCAAACTCATTTCTGGGTATATTGTCAAAGGAAATGAAATCATATCTTGAAGAGACATCTGCCCCCCAATATTTGTTACAGCATTATTTACAATGGCCAAGACAAGGAAACCTAGGTGTACGTTGACCGTCAACGGATGAATGGACAACGGAAGTGTGGTATAGGTACACAATGGATTATTATCCAGCCATACAGAAAGAAGGAAATCCTGCCATTTGTGACAATGCTGGTGGAATTTCAGGGCATCATGCTAAATGAAATAAATCAAACAGAGAAAGCAAATGATACATTGTCTCACTTCTATGAGGAATCCGAAAACACTCAGCTTAGAAAACAGACTGATGGTTGCCATAGGAGAAGGGGAGAATGGTTGAAAGTGCTCACAAGTTACAAACTTCCTGTTACAAGGTAAATAAGGTCAAGTGATATAATATACATCATGGTGACCATAATTAACAAACTGTATTGTATATTTGAAAGTTACTAACTTTCAAAGTTACTAACTTTGGGAAGTTAGAAGTTCCCATAACAAGAAAAAAATTGTAATTCTCTTCGATGATGGACGTGTTAATTAAACTGTAGTCATTTTGTGGAGTGCCAGGCTGGCTCAGTCCAGAGAGCATGTGACTCTTAGTCTCCAGGTCTTGAGTTTAAGCCCCAGGATGGGGGTAGAGTTTTCTTGAAAAAGCAAACAAAACAAACAAACAAAAACTGTAATAAATTTGCAGTATATACACATATTCAAATTATTATGTTGCACCGCTTAAACTAATGCAATGCCATATGGCAGTTACCTTAAAAAAAATCTGGAAAATAAAATAAATAAAAACAATGACAGTTAAATGAAATAAAATAAAATAAAATGAAATGAAATAAAAAATAAAATAAAATAAAATAAAATAAAATAAAATAAAATAAAATAAAATAAGGCTTCCCTACCCTCCCCATTCCAAAAAACAAAATATATATTCACTAGAGTTAGTTGGAAGATTGGAAAGTAAACTCAGCCCAAAGGATGAAAGATGTGGTCCGTAAAGCCTGGTCTCATGGGTCAAGGGCTCTAAGGAAATTACATTTATTCTAAGGTTAGCCAGGTGGCTGTATTAGTATTCTTGGGCTGATATAAAAAATTACCTTAGACTGAAGGCTTAATCAGAAGACAGTTTTTACAAATTTGAAGGCTGGAAATCCAAGATCAAAGTGCAAGAATATTTTGTTTGTGGTTTTCTTGGCTTGCTGATGGCTCCTTCCACTGTGTCCTCATCTGGTAGAGAGCCAGAGTGCCCTGATCTCTCTTCCTCTTTTTTTTTTTTTTTTTGAGATAGAGACAATGGTGGGGAGGGAGAGAGAGCACAAAAGCGGGCTTAAGGGCAGAGGGAGAAGGAGAGAGAGAAAATCTTAAGCAGGTTCCACGCTGAGTGCAGAGCCCGAGGCGGGGCTCCATGTGGGGATCATGACCTGAGCCAAAATCAAGAGTCAGACACCCAACCTGAGTTGCCGAGGTGCCACTCCTCCTCTTCTTATAAGAATACTAATTCCATCAGGGGGTACCTGTCAGAACTGAGGGGACACTATCATTGGATTCATAGAAGTATCTTTCTTTTTTTTTTTTTTTTTCCATAGAAGTATCTTTCAGACCTGTATTTTTTTTCTTTTTTTTAAGACATCACTCTGGACTTACTAATGATTCATGATTTGTTGTGTGTGTATAGGTAAAAGAGGGACATAAACTATGGGTTACTGTGGGGTTATTATGGGGTAAACAATAGAAGCTATGAGTAAAATCATTTAAACAAAACAGACCTCAAAAACTCTCTGTACATCATCCATTTTCTCTAGTATTTTATTGACAATACACTTAAGATTGCTAAGGAAGATTCAACAAAAAAATCCATAAATACCAATTGGATTTTAAATTTTTTTTTTTCTAACGTTTATTTATTTTTGGGACAGAGAGAGACAGAGCATGAACGGGGGAGGGGCAGAGAGAGAGGGAGACACAGAATCGGAAACAGGCTCCAGGCTCTGAGCCATCAGCCCAGAGCCTGACGCGGGGCTCGAACTCCCGGACCGCGAGATCGTGACCTGGCTGAAGTCGGACGCTTAACCGACTGCGCCACCCAGGCGCCCCAATACCAATTGGATTTTAATTATTGTACAAAAATATATAAAATTCCTGCACAGTGCTTAGGGCAATAGTGCTATATTTTTGCAATGATTTCTTGGGAATTTTGCCTTGAATTACAAATGTCTTTAGCTCCTTCTTTAGAAAAACCACAGAAAAAAATACTACAGAAAAAAATTTAAAAGTTTTTAAAACAACTTTAAATGTAGGCACTAGAATCAAATCAGTATCTGAATTCTGGACTCTCCTAGTTTTGAGCTCTGTGACGATGGTATACTTATGAAATTGCTCCACACCTCATGTACTCATCTGTTAAATAAGATAATAGTATTTGCTTTGTAGGACTGTAGTGAAGAATAAATATACTGAGAGAGGTAAAACAGCTTCCGATAAGGACTCAATTGATATTTGTTTGATGTAGATGACTATAGGTCAAGGTTGTCTACATCAGTCCTGGTTTTTATCTGTTTTCTAGCTTAGTAAAGAGTATCTTTTTTCTCTTCCCAAAACAAAACGTGTAAAATAAATCCAATGGCCATAACCTAGCCATGACTATTATAACCCCCTCCCCTTCCTTCCTACTCCTCTTCATCATCATTATATGTAGAAAGATCTAGATCAAATTTCAAAAAAAAAAGAGGCAGAAGAAAACCAAATGAGCAAGTATATTTTCAGTTGTTCCATATACCTAACACTAGGCTAGACAGCATAGGGAATGTCTAAACCTGTTACTAAATTCTATCAAGTACATACAATTCCAATGAAATAAAGCAACATCATATAAATGAAAGAGTTAAGAAGATTCGGGTAGTAAGTGAGGACTCTGGAAAGACTGTGGACTGGGGAGAATGGAAATCCTCCCTTGTGGCTGCAGCTGGCAAGATGAGAGGAGAAAGTTTCAAGGACATCGAAGCAATGCCCTCCAGCCACTTCCCTTGAGGGAAAAGTTTGCAAAACTACCCATTCATTTGTCTCTTCTTTTGTTTGGTGTCTTACTTTTCCAGTAAGATACAGGAACATATAATGGAAATTGGGAAAGCAAACGAATATTGAGTAAGAAAATAAGACTTCCCTGTAAGAAAGCACATTTACTTTTAGAAAATCAGAGCAGTTGGACTGTTGAAGATTGCATCTATTTTAAATGTCAGCGCTGGTAAAGAGTAGTGGTGTTTGCCTTCGTTCAATTAGCGATTACTGTTTACATTCTCACATTTACCACTAATGTTTCCTTATTACTAAACTAAAATTCCTCTATGAGATACTGTAGAATTTAGACATGTGTGATACGAGGGATAACATAATAAAAACAAAATCCTATTTATCGGGATACTACCCTGGTCTGTCACTCCTATTTTGCTGGGTGTTTAACAAACGTGATTTTAGTGCAAGATTTTATGGTCCCAGAATACCCTAGCGCTGAAGAATGGGGCGTGGCTCCCCTGATCAGGCTGCAATTCGTTTTCTCTGAGTCAATGTATTGATTTGGAAATTGCTTTTTTATAAGATGTAAAGGGACTGTCTAGAGACTACTGATTCATGTCCCTATCTTTTTATGTTATTTCCTGGCTCATCAGCAGTGGATAAGAAATACGCCATTATGAACATCTTTTCTCAAAAACTGGAAAACCGAAGATGGCCTCAGACACCAAACTTACCTTTTCAGCCTTTATCAATAAGCCCCTTTGCTCTAACAGCTTACTTTCTTGGTGGAGACGGAATGAGTCATGTTGTAGTGGTGACACAGTTTGATTCTACGTAGTGGGGATGCCTCACTCCTATATGGCCTCCTGCTGGCTACTCCAGGAGGCAATGCCATGAAATGGGGGTTTGGCTGCCACTGTGTTGAGCCTGTGTAGATGTATTCAGGAATAAGACTGAAATTAGGATGGTCTGCATTTGAGTTTTAACCGCATTTTTGACTCAGTGTGTGGCTTAATGTGACCTTCTACCTTTTCATTTTCCAACAATTTCTACACTTTGGGGGCTGTTTTCACCCACTTGTTTGATTCACTACCGAACAATTGCGAGCAAAACAAAGAGACGGGGCACCTTCAAAATATTTTTTTTTTTGTTATGTTCTAGACTATAGTTATATTGCAGAATGCGTATTTTGAATGAAAGTCTGACTTTTGCGATGCATCCTACCTACCCATCTGTGGATTCTATATCCTTATATATGGTTGGGGTAGTTCCGCTAAAGGCTTTCCTTCCTCTGTCTGCTAACCTAATCAAACATTCACTCTGCTAACAAAGGTGGAACCAGGGAAGCTTTTCTTATATTTCAATCGTCGCTTGAAATCAAAGACACGGCCTCCCCTGGATCATTTGAATGCCTTGTTTACAGTTGTCATTTGCCCTAGTGCACAGGTCTTGAATGCTTTGAAAGACATACCAAGCCCTTACATAGAGTAGGGATTTCAGTTTCTGAAATGGAGGCTGCAAATATGTCCCACCCTGTTCATGGTATACACCAAATATGGTTTATAAAGGGTTAGGTTGGCACCATTTGGATATGGCATGGATGCAAAATGTTCCTGAAGCTCCCCATCAAGGATACAATTGTTTCTAAGTTTCAGAGCTGAATGCTTCATTAAATGCTGGAGCATGTGACATAATGGGGGTGCCCAGTGGCTAACTTCGTATTTAGCTACCCAAATTCAGAGACAAACACCTTGATGCTCCCCTCAAGTCTCCACAATTAGCCACATTTGTTCATCTTCTCCAGTAAGTCTCAGTAGACACAGAAGAACGCAAAGTTTTAATTTGCTAATCACCCAGTTGGATAGGGGCCGTGGGGGGGAGATGCTAATCGTCTGCAGACATCTGTAATGACCCTTGGACAAAACCGAGGAAAACTAAATCAAAGCTTTGACAAGGGCAGGAGAGCGGAAACAGAAGCCCTAATTGTGGCCATGTGAAGCGCACTTTCCCTTTTGTATCTTTTGCAGCACGATTGCACAATCCCGTATAAAGTAACTTTCAGGGACAGAGCCAAAAATGACTTTTTCCATCTTTTAGGATAAATGGTCAAACTGGATCGGTGCAATACGCGAGGAGAGACTGACATTATGGTGCAAATGTGGCAGACAAAGGGGTTTGGGCGAGCTTTTGCCAGTTAATTTTGGCTAACCTGCAGAAAGCCTATTGTGAAGCCAGCCACGCTTCACCGAGTTCCCTTCCACTTTTGTTGCCATGTTTCCTCTTTATGGTTAAGTGAACCTCAAAACAATGGCAAAGAAATATGCACTGAGTCACATATTCTAAGAAATAGACTACTCTCTTCAAATCGAAATAACGGCACCTTAATTCTTGGATTTTCCACATTTTCATTGGTAAAGCTCCCATTCGCTTTCTTTGAATCTGTATCAGTTCATGCAGTTCTGCCAAGGGGGGAAGCTTTACGGGACACTGCTACTTTAGCACTTGAAATATTAAGATGAACAGGACAAGCAAAAAGGTAAGCTTGCTTCCTTGCAGTATTTCGAGTGTCTGTTTCTTTGCTGGTGAAGGTTTGCGTTTTCTTGGTTGAGAGAAGTTTTGTTTAATATCCACCCTGTGTCAAATAAACTATTTTTTGTCGCTGTTTTTAATGGCTAAAGCATAGGAGGGGGTGGGAAAGGAAACTCTAATGCCACTCCACTTACAAAACAAAGTAAAAAGCCACGGGTTTGCACTTAAGTATAGACTACACTGATATAATTGTCAGAGGTGAGTCTTGTGTCCTCAACAAAGCATAACTTACTGAATTTCCTTGCTTCAGAATTTAATTTTTTGGATAGCTCCCAGTGAACTTGTTTTCGAAGATGCAACTCTGTAAGGTAATTTGATCATGGGAAAAAAAAATAAGCATGATCTAAATAAGCTTGGTCCAAAATCAAAAGAGCTGCCAATTATGTGACTATTTCCCGATTCTTCTCTGTTGCACTTTCTTGTGATGAAAATAACCCTGATAAAGGGACGTTTTAAAGCATGTTAGTTTAGAATGCCCTCCCCAAACAGCTAAACTTCAGAGATGTCAATTTTTTTTTTTCTTTAAATAAAAGTTGCTAAGTCCTCTCAGGGTAGATGGCTGACATTTACAACATCCTATAATTGCCCTTTTCAGATTGTGTCCTGGAGAAAGGATCTAATGGAGGGATGAATCTTTTTACTTTTCTCCCCACAGCAAGTTCTCTGCTTTCAGCCCCCCAAAGTCTCCAGTATTGAGTTTTCTTGCTGGAGTAAAGGCAAGCAACTTTCTCTAAAGCACTTTCTAAAAGCCCTCAGTCAATATCTCAGTGCTGCACCGTCCATGGTCCTGACAGCTCCTCACCCTGTCCCTCACTGTGTTCTATCCTCGGTTTCTCAGCAGGTGTCTCTCCACAGCATCCGGAGTTAGTAGTCTTTTACCATCCCCGGGAAATGCAAAACGCATTGATTTCTCCTGCCCTGTGTTTTCTGCCTACTCATGTAGGAGCAAATGGAGTTCTTAGGTGAGGAACTCACGTGGCAGAACTTTTCACCTTTACAGGCGCTGCACACGCCCATTTCTTTAGATGAACTACAACAACAACAACATTGAAACCTAGTCTATCATTAAGTATTTCAGAGGCTGTTTGGGGGTACTTCTGAATTAGGAAAAGAAGGGCTTTAAAAAATTCTTAAAGACAAATAAAAGCCGTCAAATTCTGATTTTGTAGCAAGTTGCTTTGCTCTCCTGGGAGTATATGGCTCGTGAAAAAAATTAATATACAACTGGCAAATAGTTATGAGGACAGCCTCCCAAAGAAGTGTGGCACCCATGTGACCAACTGCATCCACTTCTGAGGGTGAAGAATCCAAATACAACATTCAACATTACCACGCTGGTAGCCTCAGAGAAAGGGTAACACATTGTCTTTCAATTTCATTTGCTAATCTCTCCTAGGAAAGAAGTAGATTTATGTGGAAGCATAAAGGGCTGATGATTTGTTGAGGTCATGTTTTGAACTCAGAGGATGTCGCCATAGAATGGCAATTCACTATCCTTTTAAATGCAGAATATAAAAGAAAATAGCATCATAATATAATTGTTTGGAAAGGCTTGATAAGACTACAGATACTCACAAATGTATAACAAATAGGTATTTTTAATGAGTTTACCACGGATATATGTCATGTTTATAAGGATTGGAGAATTCTCTGGTCCATGAATGTGAATAGGTAACTAGGAGGGAAAATTCGCACAAATGATTCATGATTTCTCAGCATGGAATCAGAAATTCAAGGAGTGTCCTGGCAACACTTTTAGTAGCTTTTTAAATGGCTGTTTGCTTTGTAACCTGAAATTCTCTGTTCCCTGATAAGCAAAATGTACTTGAAACATTTGAGCTAAAACTGTTTGATAAACTGTGATCTGTAGCTTTTATTTCTTTCATAGTTTCCAGTGCTATCTGATGGGTATATAAAGTGAAATTTCTAAATAGTACCATGAAAAGGTTTTAGGAAATGTTTGTCTCACTTTAAGATATATACTGTCCACAAATGTCAGTTACTTTGAAATTTAATCAATAGCCTCTTTACATTTTAGGAACATTACTTGTATTTCTTTTTCCATGCTTCCTGTACGCAATGCTCCAGTGTAATTGTGTGAGTGTTGTATGTTTATATTTTGGGATTAATTGAATCCAGAGTGGAAGAAGGAATTGGGGAAGGAACTAGGCTGACAAAAATGTCAATTTTACGTTTCAATGGGACATTGCCTTAGCTTATATTGGGGAAAAGCATTACAAACTAATGGAAATGGAAACGAAAATAACGTGAAGACTTGTGCTGTCTGGGTGTGTTCCAGCCTCCTCTGCTCTTAATATCTCACGTGGGTGGTTCATTCCTGGCCCCGGCTCACAATATACACCCTCTGGTTTTCCAATATTGGACCAGTGTTGATCACCTTACCTTTTTTGACTAGCATTTTAGATTTTGACTGTTTTAATAGATAACTAGGCTAAAATAATAAAATTTAATTTCTTTTTTTTTTTGTCAAGTAAAAACAAGACCTGCCATGAAGTCAATGTTTTCTTTCTTTCTTTCTTTCTTTCTTTCTTTCTTTCTTTCTTTCTTTCTTTTTTCAAAAATCAACTTAATGAAGCTGGATCTTAAAGAGAGGGCATGAATATTGCTTAGTTGACCAGCATTTTATAGGCACGCATGTATTAGTATGAGAGTTTATACAAAGTATTATATGTATACAAAATATTATAAGCAACTCTTATATGCATTTGAGTATGAGGATAGATGGATAAATATACACACAGTTGTGTGTGAGTGTGATAACAGGGTGTCTCTCAAAGTTTCACACACACATTTCCTAAAGTTTTAATAATGATTAAGTACAAAGTAAATGATCCAGACCAAATCTCTATTCAATGTATCTTGTGGGACATAAATGGACCCTCTGATATTTAATTACAATCATTGGGAATAAAATTAAGCCAGAATGAGTAGGAATGTTTGTTTTGTTTCTTACTTTGCAATTTGTATACAATTTTCCATGGATTTCATCCACTAGCCTATTTTTATAAATTATATGACTATATCTTTATTACTTTTAATTTGTTTTTATACATCATGAAAAGATATAAATATTTGGTGATAATGTAATTTCAATATGGATATGAATACATACCAATGTGGAGAGATGATATAAAGAGAGATTAGTGCTGTCATCTCCAAAACTTTACTTACTGCATGGAAACTTTGTTGAGTATAATCTTATTAACACACTCCAATTATACATATGCTTAAATTGCATTAGTTAATAGTGGAATAAAGATTAAGACTTTTCTGAGCTTTGATTTTCTATCATTTAACTTGTGTTTTTGATATTACAACATTTAAAGAATCGTGTAGTTTATATTTTTGGTTCTGAATATTCACTTGGGTAAAATATAGTCACTTAAAATTAATCAGGGGAACCCAGCTATTCCCACCATATCCTGAGGGTGTACATGTTTTTCAATAAGTGGAAAGGAATTCCGAAAATCTGCTTTAAGGAACCGGGAATTAAACGGTTAAAATTAACTAAAAAGTAATTTTTGTTTCATGGAAACTGGCTCTCCTGATTTTAACTTTCATATGTATTTTGTCTTTCAAAGAAGGCTTACTCTGTGTAGTATTTAAATGGTCTAATTCATCTGCCTTTAACCTATTGTTAATTTATTTTATTCAATTTATTTTTATAATTATTTTATAATTAAAAGTACTCTCACTCTATGTGAGAGCGTTATAACTTGAGTAAAGCAAACACTAACTCAAAGAACAACATTAACTTTGGACTGAAACTAATCATAGAACATTATAATCTCAGAGCATGATTCCTAAGGAGGCTATTACAGAATGAATAAGTTGATTATGATGGAAATTTCCCTCCTGGTGTCATTCTCGTCCTCACTCGCATACACCGCCATAGAACCTCACTAGCACTCATGTTCTTCAATATTTGCCGGTGTAACAATTCACAATTGCAGTCTCAACAGTGATGGTAACACTCAAATGAAATTGTTCTACATAATTTCATGATATATGAAAGAGATTAAAATAATTGAATTGCT